>NW_020799097.1:89237205-89241401 GCF_003259725.1 Athene cunicularia
GGCAGCTGCGGCTCTGCCCCCTCAGGGCCGCGAAATGCGCGGGAAAGGGGCTGCGAGGCCAAGAGGCGCTTGGCAGCGGCGGCGTGTGACGGCCCAGCGGTGCACCCACCGGCACTGCCCCGAGAGCCCCGGCCTCTTCCCGACACCGATGATGCACGGCAGCTACAGCAACCGCATACCACATCGACAGCGGAGAGTAGTGACGCACCCAGCTTTTCCCAAATACATCCAAATACTTTTTTTTTTTTTAAATTTTAGTAGCCCTTTTCCCTCTCCGACTAGCCAGTCAACGCTCATATCCGCTACAGGGTGTGACAGGGTTAACCACAGCTCCGAGTGTTCTCGGTCTTGGTGCCAGTATCCCACTGCTCCGCAGTACTGCAACGGTCTCAACATCAGCAGCTTCCCACAGAAATTCATTCCAAACCATAATTAGAGCACGTAACAAAAAGTATTTCCTTTCACGTATTTTGAATTCCAAATTCAGTTGCTATCCTTTCGGTTGGATATTATTTTATTGTATCCCACTTTGCTGCAATTTCTCTTCAGTTTTTCCCCAGCCCTTGCACACCCTCTCCACCCTTCCAATTCTACATCTGTGGGAATTCCTTAATGAGGTGATCAGTAAGCACAAGTCATTCCAAATGAAGCTCTACTGCTAATGTAAATTAAGAAAAAAAAAAAATCAACATACTTTTTTACAAGAGCTGATTTTACAAAGGTGATCTTCCACATTTTAGAGATTATGTCAACGTGCACATACTGAATTTAGAAAAGTTAAAAAAAAAAAAAAGTGTAACTGAAGTGTTTTTCCTTCCAGCCGTCTGCACTGATCAGAACACAATGTTGTTAGCCAATCCACTCAGCCTGCTCAGATCTCTTTAAAGTTCTCACAGTTCTGTTTTGGTCTTAGCCAACAAACAACTTTCTCCAACAGGGAAGCAATTTCTCATCTCTCATTGTTTAACCCTTCTTTAAACTTAAAATGTTATGAGTATCACTGAATATTAAGGCACTTCACAGCAAATCTCTTCCTGGGATTAAAAAAAAAAACCAAACACCCAAAAACAACAAACAACCAACCCAACAGCCACCAAATTAATAATATATTCTAGAGAAGCAGGAAAGAAAAAAAAAAAAAAGTGAGAAAGAAAATAAATCTCCAAGATTAGTTTCCAGAAGCTATACCTTAAGTATGGAGCAGATGTGTTTCACTGTGTGCACTCAACATCTATTCCTGATCCCCAGATACATAACCTACTGGACTCTGCTTTGACTCCCAGCCCCACCCCCTGCAAAATCTCTCTCCAGTAGAAACCAGAGAGCTACAGAGGAGAAAAAGAAAACAGCAGTAAGCCTTGGGTCTTATCTTTAGTACAAGGAAACAACTTGGGCACCCACCAGAACCCAGGAAGCACACCTGCTCTCCCTCAGTGCTGACACTGTTACTGATTTTGTTATCAACTGAAATTAAGTTATGTTTGATTTTAATATGGGTACAGTATTAAGAGGTATTTTAGTAGAAATTATTTGTTCACATTTATTGCACTTTATAGCAGCAACTGAATGCTACTCTAAAATCCCCATATAGCCCCATACAAAGGCCAAAATTAACTAGTAGGAGTGTTTAGAACCTAGGTAACAAACACAATTTGTTTTATAAACTGATTTATGAGGCATACATAGAACTAGAAGAAGGCATGTGGCTGTCAAGGTCTAGGATTAATGGGAACTGAGGAAAACCAACTGTAGCAACTTGCAAGTACCTGCCAAGAAACCGTGAATTTAAGCAGAAGGCAATTCCAGCAGGGGAAGATCGTGACCACCAACTCATGGACCAGCTACTCGTATTACACCCCAGACCCATCTCTAGACATTTCTAGCTTTCACTGCGCATAATTGGAAATAGAGTATGTTGATGATTTCCAAGAAATTATATGCTTATGCATGAATACTTAATGAATATGTATGAGTAAGTTCTATATAAGATGTATAATTTTGGTGCTTGGTGTGCGTTGTTGGTGAGACGACTCCCCTGCACACCCGGCCGTTAATAAAGAAGAGTCTGCTTATTTACATCACATTGGTGTCGGTAAGTTTTTATCTCTGTTTTCAGTGACAACACAACTAGCAAGGAACCCATGTCAGTGGGGATGCAGAGAAAACCACCAGAGAGTTGAAAATGCTAAACTCCTAAGTATAATCATCTTGTAGAACAAAAAGAGAAACCATGATATGAGTCACATAATTCACAAATTATTATTTCCATATGAAAAAGGATTTTTTTTGAAAAGTTCAGGACATTCTCCCTTGTTAAAACACACCTAGAGCAATTCCATAATTCTATGTATGAACCTCATTTAAAGATACCAAAATGGCATTCTTACATTATCACTTCTAGAATGTGCAACGCACCTCATGTTTTAACTTGACTCCTACTTAGGTTTCTGATCACCTTTTTTTTCCTGGCTCCAAGCTTCTGTGAGTCATTTCTAGTCTCCAACGAACCTGCAGAAAGACCAATGATCAGGTACTGCACATCTGAGAACGTACAATTGCACACAGGTCACGCATGCCGAAATACTGATAGAAAAAGCTGTCATGGGTGGCCTTATTTGCTAAGCATGGCATTCACACAAACACAGCATGGCAAACGGCTCAAGCTAAACTACCTTGCAGTGACTTCTGTAAGTATACACGAAAGTACATTTTACAATTGTAAGACATCCTACTGTAAAGTGAATGTCAGCTCTCCACACAGTCACTTGATGAGAAAAATGAAAATATCGATTTAAAATATAATTATAATCCATTGTTTAACTGCTTCAGTTCTCTATCTGAAAGCATCTAGTAAAGATATAAGATCATTTAAGACATTTATTTTCCAATTATGACCTCTTTGAACAACTGTCAAAGAAAGCACTAAGATTATTACTTTTATATAAATGTACCTTTTCTGAAAGGTACACATTTCATAGGATTCACTGCTCACTGATTGGAACATGGGACTGTCAGAAACAGGTGTCATTTTAAGCAGAGAATCCTAGAAATTCAGCTATGTTTAATCACTCTTCTGTATAAATTCTGAAAAACAGTAATTCAGCAGAAGCATGTGAAATCCATTTTGTCATACAGAAGTAGCACATTTTATTACAAGTCAACTAGAGCAATTTTATTAAAACTTCTATTTCCTTAACTCCAAGATCCTTAGACATGTCTGTTTTTTCTCAGAATTCCTCCCTCTCCTTAAATGCCTGTCTTCTGTAGTTTTACTTGCCATACACCAAGGTCTTCGGCATAATTTTTTTTGGCCTTATTTGTTACCAAACGTCTTATCAAACAAGGAGATTGCTATCAAAAGTGCAGTTTTCGAACCGAAAGCAGCCTGGAGTGAACTTTCATTTTCTCTGGTAAGATATAAAATTTCCTCTAGCTTTGTGAATTGCCTTTAATTATTAAAGTCTAATCGATATCAGCAGCATTAACAGAAATCAAATCAGCAAAATTTGCTTGCTGGCTCATAAAATAAAAAGAATACCGTGTTTATCAAAACAAGTTGTCAAAGAACAATAGGAATATTACCTGAGCAATCAACCCTGCTGTTAAATCTTCACCCTGGGAAAAGTAATCTATTCGGGTACATACACCGGTAAAACTTGTTCTGTTATGCCTTTCAGATTCATTTGCTCTAGAAGAACACTGACCTTTGGAATTTCAAGTATTCTACTATCATGCCTGTTCCGTCAAATACGGAAGCATTTACAGTGGGTCATTGGCTCTGACTTTACTATGAAGAAATCACCCCGGAGCTGCGTGACCCATTGTGGCTGGCTTTGCCCGCCGGTGACTGCAGCGGGACACGCTCCGGACAGCAGCAGCAGCCGGGGAGGCTCGACCCTGCCCGCACCTCCTGTGTGTGTATCCTCGCCCTTCGCCGCCGCGCAGGGCCCTTTCCACCGAGGCCCGTTCAAGGAGCGCTGCAGCGTACAAATCGACGGACTTTGGCATCTTCGGGCGCCGAACGTACTGGTGACATTTTATGAGGGCCATGAAGAGTTTCACCGGCGGCAGTAGCCGCGGTCGCGACGGCGATAAGGCAGCGAGCGAGCCCCGGGGCCGGCACAGGGCGCGGAGCTGCCGCGGCCGCCGGGAAGCGGGCAAGAAAACCGCGGGGCCGCCGCGCAGGCGCTGCCGGG
>NW_020799097.1:89241451-89258951 GCF_003259725.1 Athene cunicularia
CCCGGCAGGGAGCCGGAGGCCCCTGGGCGGCCGTTAGCGGGCGCGGCGCCCGGCCCGGCGCGTGTAGCGCACTGATGGGGGCCCCTTGTCTGCTGCAGGTGATGAGCGCCCTGCGGTCGAAGCACCACTGCGGCGAGGAAGAAGCCCGTGTCATCTGCGAGAAGGTCCAGGACAAGCTGCTCAAGGAGTGCCACGATCCCGCCAAGATGTGCATCACCGACCTGCGGATTTCCCACTGGGAGGAGGCGATCCAGGAGACCATCGGGGGGGAGGTGAACCGCAACCTGGCCGCCGAGTGCTATTTCCTGTGGAAAACGACTCGCCTCCGGCACCTCACTCTGTCTCAGGACACGCGGGACATGCTCACCGAGATGCGGAAAGGGGTCCGCCTGCTGCTCCTAACTAACGGCGACAGGCAGACGCAGCGGGAGAAGATCGAAGCGTGCGCCTGTCAGCCCTACTTCGACGCCATCGTCGTGGGAGGAGAGCAGAAGGAAGAGAAACCGGCGCCATCCATATTTCATTACTGCTGCGATCTCCTGGGGGTGCAGCCCACAGAGTGTGTTATGGTTGGTGACTCTCTAGATACAGATATTCAAGGAGGCCTGAATGCTGGCTTGAAAGCAACTGTCTGGTTAAACAAAGCGATGACTACCCCAGTAGACACCTCCCCAGTACCTCATTATATTATTTCTTCTGTTCTGGATCTTCCAGCAGTGTTACAGAAGATGGAGCACAAAATTAATGCTAAGTTAGGAACTGACCGTACGGCTGATAGCAATGAAACACACTGATGGTTCCAGCATACAGTCAGGGACGTGCTGGGATGTTAGGTGACTCAAGCTTTTTTAGAAAATTCAACCCTAGGATTTTGAGCTCATGGATGGTGTGCTTTCTTAAACAGCAGGTGGTTGAGTAAGAGCACAGTTGTCAGTGAAAAGAGGATAGAAACAAAGAGCTAGATTACCTTAAAAGATGCAAGTGCAGTTAATTTAAAATAGCTGCCTCTATCTGGAAATCATTTTGACAAACTGTGTCTAGCTGTCTCTGACCTAAGGTGCCAGTCTCTTTATAGTGCAAAAGAAAATGTGAATGTTTTGATCTTTCACATGCTTTGCTGACTTGTAAATTTAGCAGAAACTTCAGTTCAGACCTTGTTTGCAGTGTGTAAAAGAAGGTGAGAAAGAGTGTGGTACAATCTGGTAAACCACAATTGATCTGCAGTTTATCTCGGGAACTGGAGTGAATTTATTGACAGAATTTATTATGTATCAGACCATTAGAAAATGTTCTACCTTTTGATCTGTTTTCAAGTTTTATAATTTTTTTCAGACTTTGCAGTGAATCTTCTTTTATAGAATCTGTACCTCTTGCCAAAAGTACTTAAATGTGCATTAAAAATTTGCATTTGTGTAGGGGACCATTTATCAGAGGACTTGATGGATAAGTTTTTTACTTTATATTATCTTGGTGCTTATGCAGATACGTAATATACTTGTAATTCAGATTGTGATTTTTGTTGGAATGTAATAGATAAAACAGGGATATTTTCAATGGCCTTACTGTACTGTCAGACTCTTTCAAAGCTAATATTATTGTTCTGTCTGATTTTGTTCGTGAATTTTGATCAGACTTTTTGGAGAAACTTCATGGTCTTGCTCAGGTTTATGACTACTCAGATGCTGCTGCAGGATCGGTGCTTTTTTTTTGACCGTTTTAATGTCACTGCTATGCTATCCCTCCTTACTCCAGTTTCTACATGTATTTTGTGTGATTTACTCTGGAGAAAATATGAGCTAGTTGTTTGTAAATGGCTTTCATGACTCTCTTGAGGAAATTGGAAAATTATGTCATATGCATTATAGCACTGTGTACAACTTTATAATGCGTATGTGCTATTTCCACTAGATGCAGGAGCTGACTCTCTAAAACACTAAGATTTCTTATTTCCCAGATCATTATCTTAATAATTTATTTTTTCTGTACTTTATATTCTTACTATAAAATGGGAAAGTAGTCACATATTAGATGGAAACATAAACACTTGTTGGAAGACCTGTGCTTTTCAAAATCTGTTTGCTATATATACATTGGGTGGAATATCTGACCATATGTGAACAATCGTGTATTTTGGAATAAATCCATGACAAATCTTTTGAGAACAGGGATATTGATGTACTGGCAGAATAGTGTCTGGCACGTGGGCAGCAATAAAGATCAGCAAAAAGTACAGAAACCTACCAGGATATGGGTGTATAGAAGGAATCCTGTATACAAGAAAGGTTCCTTTGTTTAACTTGACGTTAAGTTAATGTAAAGTCCTGCATAGGATGGCAGATTCGGTTTAGAGGTGGCTGTTACTGATGGGAGTTAAATCATTGGCAAAGAGTTTTTAGGCTGCATCAAAATATGTTGCTCCAACATTGATGGGAGAAAAACAAACAAAAAAAAGGAAATGCTCATTAAAATTCATTCAGTTGTCCCTTAAAAAAATTAAAGCAGTCCAAGTTCCTCATGTTATCTAGCCAAGACCTCTGAGACATCAGGATCAATGAAGAGAACAGAGGCAGGCCCCACCTGTACCTTTGAGGAAACAGGTGTGCTAATTGTGATCTAATTACAGTGTTATAGTAAGTTGCCACATGTAACATGAGCCAGTGGAACTGACTTGACACACCTTTGTTACTGAAGAGGCCTAAGATTCTATTTTGCATTTGGAAGAGCATGGAAACGGTCACTGATTTAGCTGATGAGCAAAGCGTTATTTAATAACATTCCTTATAACTGACGTTTGAGAGAAAAATAAAGATCATTGAACCTATGAGGAATATTGTGTAAAACCAGAAATGTATCCAAAAGGTTAGCTGGATCCCTGAAAAGAAAATGTATTTAAAGTCATCTGTTTTAACCATATGTGGTAGAAAAGCAACAACTTTGCTTACAACAGCATCCCAAAGGAGCTGCAGTATAACTCTGCATTCTTTGCACAGCATCAGGGTAGTAGAACTTCAGACACAATGGGGTTTTTAATACAGCTGAGATTTAAAATAACAAATAGTAATAATTCATAATTCTGTCTTTGGGCTGCAAGGATATATATATATATATGCTAGGTTGCCATTTTTAAATATAAGTTGAAGCTTATATTCTCTTGCCACTGCGTCAGTCTGAAGTGGGATGATGAACCTGGTTGTTTTGTATAAAGGGTCTCTTGTTTTAGAAAAGAATGCTCTTTGTTTTGCATGTGGCCAGCTGTTTTCTTAAATGAATCTATGAAGAAACACTTAACACTCAGGTGATAGTGTGGTCTGTAGAGGCCACACCCAAGTGTATTTTTTCCAGTTGTGAGTACTGTACAAGGCCGGGTATGACTACCAGTGTCCAGGTAGGGCAATAGTGTTACGATGCTTCTATAAAACAGAAGAAACAGTAGAAGGGATTTCTCTATCCAGGGGTGGTCTTAGAAGCAGTTACCCAATAAACTGGATTAGGTATCTGGGTATCTTTGAATACTCAAGATGTTTTTCTTGGATGGAGCTCTTACAGAAAGCCTGATGAAAAATAATTATATTTAATTAAATGAAATGTAAATGTAATGATGGGATAATTTTCACATCAGAAGCAGGAATAGATCAATAAAACGGTCTATTCAGTTCTAGTTAAGTCATGGTTTTGCTTAGTGTTACACTGTATTAGCTAAGTTGTCTAGTTTAAATTACATTGCCAAAACACTTCAAACAAAAAGAGGAAAAAGACATTCCATCTATATTTTTAAACACACACACTCCCCTTTTTTTTTTTTTTTTTTTTCAGATAAATATTGCCTCCTGAGGTTAATCTACAGTAACTTTGACTTTAGTGAAATGAACTGAAACAATAGTTTAATACCAACTGTATTTTAATTCTTGATTTAAAATAACCCATGTACTAGTCTAATAAAAGTATTTTGTTTATAAAACATTTAACACTGTATTCCTGTAGATGTCTTTGTTTATAACCAGGTTTACAACAAGGGGCAAGAGTTCTGTTTTTTTAAAATAGCACAGAATTACTCTTCAAAATCTGTGTCCTCACGTTTAGATGTGACGGCTGGGTGTAGTTTCCATCATTTCAAACAGAGTCTGGAACATAATTATGTATTTATGAAGCTTCTTGTCTGGACTGTATCTGTTGAATTCCTAACTGCAGGGCTTTGATAGTTGAATTTGACTTGCCAAGATGAATGACAGCTCAAATACACCTATATGTCCTGATGTTATGGCACCGGCTGCTGCAGCAGCATAAGAAGAGAGTGCAAAGCAGATAACATAAATACAGTAATCTCAGGTCCAGGGGACTCATTTCAGCAGGTTGTGGGTACACAAAGCTGTATCTGAGCTATTGCTAACACACCTCTGTGTGACTTGGAAGAATGGGAGGTTGCTCACATCATGGCTCTTGGCTGCAGAAAAGCAAACTGTCCCCTGATGGACTTTTGTTTGGTAATGGAACAAATTGCCCATCTTCTGGACCGGTGTAGATAGATGGAGAGAGGTGGAAAGGTACTTAAAGGTACCCTAGATGAGGGTAGGGTGTTAGCCTGAGTAAAGGAGGACTCAGCCTCTATCACAGGCGCTTGGCTGTGCCAGTGAGCTGCATCACAAGTGTCACAGATCTGCACAGCATCTCTGTTCTTGTTGAGGAAGCTTTGTATGTGTAATGCATTAAGCTGGACGGTGACAGCCTCAGAAATGAGGACATTTTCTTAGGCTCTTGAAAAACTTTGGTGCAAAGTTTGAGTTCTTGGGTAGTGACTGGGATGTTTCATACAGTACCTATTCTAATTAAAGTACCTTTAATTAGAATACTATGTTAATGCAAAGAGAGAAGGTGTTTGGATGGGGTAACAGCTAAACGTTCTTGTATTTCCCGAAATAAAGGCAAGTGACAGCTGCCTGTGCCCCGGCTAACCTGAACCAATTTGTCTTTTCCTCTGAAGCATCTGTCATTTGACATGACCAGTAATTGGGTTTTGAACTAAATTGAAGCGGTCTGATCCATCACAACAATTTCTCCTGTTCATATAGTGATTCTTTTTTCAACTTTGGCTCTATAATGTGGGGATTTATACTCCCATGTTATCTTGAGGCCTTTAAATGAAATTTAAAATCCTACCTTAATTCTATCCTAACAAAACTCATCATCTGGAAATCATTTGAACACTTTGAGAAGTACAACAAACAGAAACGCAATGTATCTCTGCTGTATGTAGCGGTATACTGTTCTTTTGTGCATGGCTTTTACTATCAGCCTTGCAGTGGGATTGTCTCCATTATAACTCGCTTTCTAGATCACGCTGTGCACATACAAGAGACATAACAATGCAGAGATTATGTCAGCTGTGCCTAAAGCAAAACCGGCAACTTTCTGCCTATGTTGCAAGGGACCTAGACACAGAGAATCACGTTGCCTGCTCCATATAGCATCTTTTGACCTTTTATTCCATCTGCTAAAAACAAGGTTGCATAAGAGCCTTCTGCTGAACAGCTCTCAAGTACTAGAAAACAAGATGTTTTTTAAAAAATATGAAATTAAATTATGCTGCTTATATATGAAATGTCAGTCTTTTAGAAGTGCAAGCCGCATTTCTCAGGTCAATACCTAACCACAGACCAGCTGATAACTTCACATAGGGTCTAATTTAATATAGGAAAACGTTGCCATTTATATCAGTAGAACTTCACAAAGTTAGGGAAGTTTTATGTGCTCCTTGCTGTAAGATCACCTGTAAGTGACTTCTGCTTTCCATTTCTCTTTCCTCAGCTAATTGATCTCCATCATCTATTTCATCAGTTGCATTGCCATATCTTCCTGAATCACAATGGTATCTAGAATTTGGGACAAAGTTTGCAGAGGACCACAATAAACAGTAATGGAAGAGAGCCATCTTTTCTAGCAAGATCATGCTCAGCACATATATTTAGTACCAGCTCCTTGGCAGCTTGTGTGCTGCAAGCATGTGTTTAGGCTGTGTTTGTTTTAAAAGGACTTTTGCCTGAAGAAACTTCCATTCATATCACACAGACTAGGCAAATTTGTCATTTTGTGGGGGAAAAAAAAAAAAAAAAAAAAGTAAAAATGCCGGGGGGGAAAATAAAAGCCTCCAGACAAAATCCTCTGTTAGTTTATATCAAAGTTTAGTAGATATCAAAGTTTATAAGGCAAGTTTAAAATACCAGATCTGAGATACTTTTCTCCGAATTTCAAAATATGTGTTGATGATTAGTTGACTTAAGAAGTGAATGTTGTGAGGAAAATAAAAAGCTACTCATCATTTCAGCAGTTTTCCAGTGTCTGTTCAGTCTGGTTATGGCTCTCCGTCACCATTTTTCTGTCGACTGTATTCAAGAGCAACTTTGTCACACAGAAAATCCAACTTCTTTGTATTTTGAAAATAACATTACTAGGCAACATGGAACGAACTATGTATGTAGCTTCAACTGCATTTTAATATACACTTTATTTAAAATATTTAATGTAATAATACATATTTTTGTTAAGTTCTATTTTTGTATTTTGTCCTGGAAATGTTTATTTTGTGAAACCATCAATATTGAAAAAAATGCAATAAAATATGGGACCGGTAATGTGCTGAGATGTACCTGAGTATATATGCCTGTGGTCATTTAAGAGCCATGCTTTAGATTAAGGATTTAGGGAATTTTTTGTACTTCTCAGTGGCTCTAGGAAGTCACTTAGAATAGGTATGGCTCAGTTTCCCCAGAAACAAGGATGGAAAGCATTTCAACTTCTCTTGCTTTCCAGTCAAAATCCAGCCTAGTGAGGATCAGGTGAGCAAATTTTTATATGCTTGTGTTGTTGCTGAGTCTGCCTAATGATACTGCATTCAGGCAGATGTGGGAAGACCTTTTTCCCAAGGCAGCGACCAGTGCAACAGAAAGGTCCAACTGGAAGTGAAATCATTACGTGTCAAAATCCATCAGTTACTCAGATACATATTTTATTAGTTCTCCTGTGTGAGTATTGAAAATCTCAGTAAATTATTCTCTTTTATTCTTTTAATGAATTAGGTCATCAAGTATCCTCAAGGTTATTGTGCTGTTTTCGTCAGAGCAGTAATGTTTTGTAGGTCTGTCTGATAAAGTCAGGCTTAAAGTTTTTCTTTGTGCTACTGGTAGCATGGTCTTTGCCGTTAACAATGCGGCCTGTTAAATCTCACTGGGGTTAGGATTTATCAGGAAGTCTGCAGTGGATGAACTGACAGCCTTTGTTTTCCAAACTGTTGATGCCTTCTGTTGTGTTTTGTTTCAGACATTTAAATGAGAAGGGTCCTGAATGTTCTAAGTCCTTTTTTTCCTTTCAGGAAGAAAATGCGTAAATGACACAAACAGGTTGTTTATTTTTCTTTCAGTAAATGTAACTGGGTACAAATACTTTTTTGCTTCCATCCCTCTCATCTGAAAGTATTTTATAAGGTACCGAATAACTTGATGTCTAAACTACTTTGGTATATTTGTTATCTTTATCCAGTTACTTTGTGAAACATTGTATGTCTGTTTTAAAATCTGCTACGTCTGCAGCTAGAGGTTCATCTTAATATTGTATTATTATAGTTTTACACTGTATTTCTATGCTGTATCTCAAAATGAAAACAAGCCCCTACCTTAGAGATATTTTAGAGATAACTCTACGTAGCTAATAATTTCTTTTTTGGATTTTTTTTTTTTTTTTTTTTTTCACCCAAACTACTTCCCATTTCTTTTCTGTAGAGCAGCAGTGTTTGTTCATATTTACAGGGTGAACAGCATGCAATAGATGTATGCAAAACATGAAAAAACCCCTTTGGCTTCTAATAGCCTCTCTGTTAGGATTTGCACTCACAACATTGTACATCACTTGACAGTTTTTATATTGACTTAATAGCCTTGTCTGCAGCTTCTGTCACCAGAGATTGATAAGCAAAGAAGATGCTTCTGAATCCTGCATAATAATTTTATACTACTCTGCCATGAAGAATTGTAATTGGCCTGGATTCTCCATTTTAGTGCCACAGTACAACTGTTCAGGTATCAGCAGATTCATGCTGGCATAAAACATTTTAAGGTTATTCAAATATAGGCCTCACTGGTTTTCTATTTCTGTGTTCTATTATGAAGGACCAGTGCTGTATTTGGGGTTGTATGCACTCTCTGTAACAGGGTGGGTTTTTTTTCCTGTACTGCTGAGTGTTAAAGTGATATCCTGAAGGAGTTACAGTGCTGCTAATAAGCTATCATTTCCACATTAAAAGATGCAAACGTATTTTAGGATAATTTTGGGGTGGCTAATTCGGGAGTGAAAAAAAAGAAAATTAAAGTTGAATAATAGGGCCATTTCTGGTTATAAAGAGTTGGTGTCTGGAACAGGGTTAAAAAGAAACTCCTAGCATTTGGGTATTTAAAAATACACCCAGTTTCTTATAGTCACAGTTGCTTATCTAAGTTTCTTAAAATTCTTTCAGTATTTTTATATAAATTTTAAATCAATAACAAGAACAATGCAATTAGTAGTCTGCTGGATAATTCATTCTCATTTTCAGTGTTTCCTCAGCAGGTGGCATTAGAGGTTTGTTAGTTGTAGATACAAGCACAGGTTTTGGTTTGGTTTGGGTTTTGTCTTATTTTTTTTCCCCATTCGCCTTTTTTTTTTTTTTTCTCCACCATTTTAAAAACAAACCTGGTACCCATAAATGAGGTCAGAGCAGTCTTCTTTTCATTTCAGACTACCCTCCAGACATCATAAATTATGATGAGATCCCATTTTACTAGGCATTGTAAACATACGTGGCAAAATAGCCCTGCTTAGAAAAGGTTTTGATATAGGTGGATAAGTATTACTTTTATTTTAAGTATGAGGATCTGTGGTTTATTTTGAAGACTGCACAACAGTCAGTTGAAAAATAGTATGACTAAGAAGATCAGCAACAAGTTTGTCATAACATCACAGTGTCAAACAAAATGCAGCCTTCTAAGGTACTGATGCACAGTGCTTGAGCTGGATTTGATTTCTGTCATGTAAGTATTGGATTTATTTAAGAGAAAGGAATTTTTTTTCCTGCATCTGATGCTGCAGTGGTGTGGAGAGCTTTTTCGTAGAAAATGGACTGGGTCGACTGTGTCTCTGATTGAAGAATAAAGAACAATTGAAGAAAGTTGGCAGCTGTGCAACAAGAAAATGCGGAGTTGCATTTATGAGTTAGTCTTTTAGCTTAGCCAGTCAGTGTATAGACTAGAGTGTGTGGACAGCAAATGCACAATACGTTGTAACCAATTATAATAACACAGCCTAACACATGCTCAATGACACAGCTCTGAAGATAGTATAAATTCTCAGTGTTAAGAACAATAAAGATCTCTGTTTACACAATACACAGAGTCCGTGTGTCCGTCTCCTCACAGTGGCATCTATATGATTTCAAAATTCTCATGATTAGCTCCTCTTTCTGTACTTAGACAGCACACTAGCACTTTATTTCTATGACCTCATGTAAAGGGTTTCTATAACCCGTTACCTGCTACTATATCGCGTTTTTCTCACTCTGGGGGGGTTTTGGCTGCATCCCCAGAGCGGCAATTCAGGCCATGGTTCTTCGGGCACTTGGGCTGATTTTCATTCACAAACGCAGAGACATTGTGTTTAGCTTCTCCCCCCGGCTACCGACTTGAATTTTTGCGTACAGTGATGGCTTTAAGTTCCGGCGTGAAGCAGCCTTGGACAGGAATTTCTGCTGCATTTTCCACAAAGCTCAGCAGGTGGCAGTCGAGGATCATTTTTCAACAGAACCAGCCCACAGGCTACAACACCCCTGTGCAAGTGCAGTAGCCCATCACAGGGCATCTCCACCCCAGCGATCACATTGACCCTAAGAGCATAGGAAAACTGATCAACACCTGCAGTGGGCTTCTGCATTTCGAAAGCGTGTACCACAATGCATACGGCTCGCCCTGGGTGTATCTTATCGAGTATACACTTGGCACTCAGAGGTAGGTGTGTATGCAGGCTGACTGTGCAACCTGCTTGCTGTGGGCCTCTGCCTGTGCTGCTCTGGAGCCATCTGCAGCTCCAGGGCTGCCACATCACCAGCAGCACAGCTGGATCTGCTGCTGCTGCTCCGCTCAACCAGAGTAGGAAAATGTATAATAATCCCCAGGTTTTTGTCCTGACAGAATTTATAAGATGACAAAGAGAACATACCCAGAGAGATAAAGGGTGGTCCCACTGTGCGGCACGGAATTACTGCTGTCTCCAACTGGGCAGAGAGGGAATGAGACTCAGAAAACCAGAGTGACTGTTACACAGCAAGCTTGGGGTGGAGATGGGGCTCACAACCAGATATGTCTGGACCTGGATAGTGACCTTGGCCATTGAACATGAGGCAAAGCTTCCTCTGAAGCTCTCCACGGCCAAGGACAACAGCATGGTGGCAGTGTCTGTCCATATAATGAGAATAAGCAGCACAGCACTGGAGTCGTTCAAAATGTTCACTTGCACTCAGCAGCTGTTCTAACCTGCGAGCATGGCCGTGCAGGGGAAGTATTGTTACAGGGAAGCACAGCACCCGACAAGTGATTGTGAATTAGGGTACACACTCAAAAAACTCCCATTTCTGCACTGGCTGCCGGTCTTCATTTTGGGACTTTCTCAATAGGCCTATCCATGTTAAGTAATATTATCGGATGTTTGCACAGAGAAAATGCCCTTACACAATCCCCAAGATCTTTCCTTGATGATTAGAAGGCAGGATGCTGCATTGCCTAAGTGACTTCCTGTTTGACACCACGACCACCCCTAAATGTGGGGAATGCAATGATTTTAAAGGATCTTTGTGCTTTACTCAGGCTAGAATGACAACAAGATACCCAAACTTTCATGCTGAAAGTCTGAAGAGTTAGTGTAAACGCTCAATGAAGCTTTGACCACTGAGACTGTAAAAGACTGCGTCACAAGACTGACTAGGAATTATGTGTCTCATGTCATATTTGCTACCCTCCTTTTCCTTTTTCTTTTCCTGCCCATCCAGCTCCTCTCCTGTTTCATTCACTTTTCAGGATGTGTTTGTTAAGCTCCCTCAGGCAAGCAATTTTACTACAAGTTTCTACAGTTCCTAGCATAAAATAAGCCCTGGACGCTGACCAGTGCATCACACCCAAAATAAGAATGGCTAATAATGGTTTTGTTTTAAGGAATAATATTTCTTCATTATGTAATGAAAAACAGACCTCCTAAAAATCTTCAGTGCTTTTCTATGCACCAAAGACAGCAAATTTAGAAGGTAAAAAGGCCAAAATCCAACATGACTGCAGATTTCCACAGGTCATATCAGAGAAATAACTGGTATTTGTCCGTTCTTACTTGCTGCTCTTTGGCTCGGACTCCAGTTGTGCTTTCACTGGGGTGGATAGACAAGAACTCTGTGAAGAGCAAGGTGTGCATGACTAAGGTAGGCCAGATGCTTGTGAAGTAACTGCTATCACATGTCCTTGACAAACATTTTAGCTAATGTTTGTTACCTCACTGGAGCAAAGCAAACCAGGGGTGATGTCCTCTCCTACAGATCAAAGTCAGTGGGAATTCCCTTTGAGCAAAAGTAGCAGCTGTTACCTGCAAGAGGCTGAGGGATCATGTTTACCTGGAATTTCCCAAGACAAAACCTATAGCTGCTGGCAGGTATTTGTCAGCATGCAGCAGTGTGGCGTGCAGAAAACAAACACATGGTATGTAGAGTAGCAAGCACTTTAACCTGAACACTGCTGGGAGGAAAGTAGAGAAATCCTGGGCAGTGACGTCCCAGGATCTCTGCAGATGAGCACAAGGCAAGTGGGAATTACATCAATACCAGGAAACAGGGACATCCTACATGTGAAATGCAGAATTAATTTCCACAACATGTTGTGACTGCCAAAGTATATCCACAACATGTTGTGACTGCCAAAGTATAAACGCCCTCAAAAAGATTAAACCAGTTTGTGGAGGATGCGTTGAAAACAATATGCTGAACAGAATGGTCTGGATACAGCTTATGCCTCTGGAAGTCTCTACCACACTGATGGCCAGCATCTGACACTGCTTACTAGGGAAAGGAGCAGCCTTAGAAAATGCCTCACTTCCTATCCTCCTCCTGAGTCATCTACCACGTGCCACCCCTCCAGACAGCACACTAGACTGACTCACTGAATTGGGCCCAAATAGATGTTCTCATACAGTATTTCACCCCCAAAAATCTGAAGAAAATATCCCCCAAAGGAAGGTAAAATTTATATAATTTGCATACAGCTTCAAACTTTCATTTAGGAAAAGTTACGATATGAGTTTCTTGCACACTGCAAACAAATGCCTCAGAAAACTAGGCAAAATGTGCAGGTAATTTAGATACAATCACTGTGCCCACTGGTACCTACCACCTTCATTATCTCCCACCTTTCAACTGACACCTGGAGGAAAGTGTTTTCAAATACACTTTTTGGACCTGCCTATTCACCCATCACATGAAATCTCTATAACTCTATAATCGCTATATAGTTATTTAAAATATCCTATGGAACTGTGTGGCACAAAGAAAATACCCAAATTAAGTAATACGGAAAGAAACATCTCACCCTTACCTTACTACAAAACTGTAATGCACATCCCAAATGGAGAATAAAATACAGCCTTCCACTTCTTTGTGCAAAGATACCTCCTTCAGCTGGTACTTATTCAGTTACAAATCTCACCACTGCTCTCCTTACATTCTTTTAAGTGGCATTTGTTATGTAAGTATGTTTCCAGGGATGGGGCATCTACCACCTCTCTGGGCAACCTGTTCCACTGTTTCACCAACCTCATTGTAAAAAATTTCTTCCTTATATCTAGTCTAAATCTACCTTCTTTTTGTTTAAAACCATTATCCCTTGTCCTATTGCTAAAAAGTTTGTTCTCATCTTTCTTACAGACCCCCTTTAAACACTGAAAGGCGGCGATAAGTTCTCCCTGGAGCCTTCTCTTCTCCAGGCTGAAGAAACTCCAACTCTCTCAGCCTGTCCTCATAAGGGAGGTGCTCCAGCCCCCTGATCATCTTTGTGGCCTCCTCTGAACCCACTCAAGCAGGTCCATGTCCTTATTATGCTGGGGGCCCCAGAGCAGGACACAGGACTCCAGGTGGGGTCTCATGAGAGTGGAGGGGGAGAATCATCTCTCCCAACCTGCTGGCCACACTTCTCTTGATGCAGCCCAGGATATGGTTGACTTTCTGGGCTGCAAATGCACATTGTCAGCTCGTGTTCAGCTTTTCATCTACTAATCCTCTCAAGTCCTTCTTGGCAGGGCTGCTCTCAATTCCTTCATTCCCCAGCTTGTATTGATACTGGGGGTTGCCCCAACTGAGGTGCAGGACCTTCCACTTGGCCTCATTGAATCTCATGAGGTTCACACAGGCCCACCTTTCAAGCTTGTCCAGGTCCCTCTGGATGGTATCCCATCCCTCAGGCATGTCAACCACACCACACAGGTTGGTGCTGTCTGCAAACTTGCTGAGGGTGCACTTGATTCCACTGCCTAAGTCACTGAAGAAAATACTAAACAGCACTGGTCCCAGTACAGACCCCTGAGGGACTTGTCGCTGATGTTGATTCATCATGTCATCTGGACATTGACTTGTTGACTACTACCCTCTGGATGCCACCATCCAACCTACTCCTCATCCAACGAACAGTACACCCATCAATTCCATATCTCTCCAATTTAGAGAGAAGGATGTTGTGGGGAACCATGTCTTACAGAAGTCCAAATAGATAACATACAGTATACAAGGTACTGCTGATTATCAGAGCCAGAAATAAGATTTTCTTTAATACAGTTTTACAAGAATATATATTTATAAGTGGACACTGACAATTTACCTCTCTAAATGTGACATTACTGAATTTTACAGATTTTGATGTGAACTTTGCCCTGGAAAGGAGTTCTGAGTAAAGTTATGCACTGCACAAGTTTCAGTCTAAAACCAGGTCTCACAAAGCAATAGAAGCCCTGCAAGCCTACAAAGATTTCAATATGTGCAAGCACCATCGGTCTGCTCTCAGGTTTAAAGTTAGGTTTGTATCTTAGTACCCTGTTTAAGCAGACCCTCAGTGACTTGCATATGTGATAAACACAAGCATATGAAACTGCAGATGACCTCCTGACCTTGTTCACTGATACAGCTCTGGTCACCTTCATGTATCTTTCAAACATTCACATAGACCTTTTTATCTCTCCCATTCTCCTCCAGTGCCTGCAGATATTTTTCCACTGAGGCTTTCCAACAGCTTCTTCCTAGATAGGGTAGCCAGCTTTCTCAGGTTGTATATTCCTTAGGGCTAAATTGTATCAGAACAATTTAATCAGAATCAGAAGCTTTCTGTATCGATTTGAGCCTCTTTAGCCTAGTAGAAAGCGACAGGACAAGAGAGAATGGCCTGAAGTTGCGCCAGGGAAAGTTCAGACTAGATATTAGGAAGCATTTCTATCCAGAAGGGGTTGTTGGGTGTTGGAATGGGCTGCCCAGGGAGGTGGTGGAGTCCCCATCCCTGGAGGTGTTCAAGAGTCGGGTCGATTTGGAGCTTAAGGATATGCTGTAGGTGAGAACTGTGCTAGGCGAACGGTTTGACCAGATGATCTCCAGGGTCCTTTCCAACCTAGATGATTCTGTGATTCTTTAGAAAAAAAATGCAGAAACTAACAAAAAAACAGCACTTGTGAATGAGATCTGTCATAATACCAGCTGATCCTATAGCAATACTTCATCTTAATGAACAGCACTAAATATATTGCTACATAATATATTCAGCATAAACCACAAACAGGTAATATAATTTTGATGAATAAACAGAATAGCTATTATTTCTAACATCAAGTACCGGCAGGTGTGTTTGTCAGTCTCTGTGTTGTGAGACTACATGCCAGAAGTCCTCCAAAAATATTTACATTTTCACATATATTCTATTTTTCATTATTTGGTCACTGTAACCAAAATTGGTTTCTACAGACCCCTGCCAAATCTTACTAGTTCAATTTTGTGTTACTTGAGACACAATGATTCAGCAGTAATGGCTTAAAAAGCTTTTTTTGCATACACAAAAATCAGTTCCTTGCTGCTGCCAGGCTAAACAAACTGTGGCCTCTTTCCAGAAAAAAAGAAAGGAACTCCTTATTTGAACCCAAGATGTTGTGTCAGTTTATCTTAATGAGGTGGTTACAGACTTCAGCACTCGTTTTTTAATTATTTGGAGGAATCCTCTCGGACCCAGTGAAGTGGCATGGTAGGATATTAATCTGGGCTAGAAAAATCCAATTATCAGAAACAAGTGGGCAGCTTTTCCAAACAACATCCATTACATTCTGCAGGATCCCAGTTTTAATTAAAACAAACAAAGCTCTGGTGTTCTGGGTACAAAGAAGGACTCCAAACTTCCCAGCCTGGTTCAGGCTCAGCTGCCAGTTCTGTCTTCCTTTGGCTTTATCTATATTCAAAGTCATACCAATTTAACTCCCAAGCAGTTTTTAATCACATTTAATGAAATAGATGCTAACTGCTCCAGAAATGCACTTAATTTGATTTAAATAAGGTTTATATCAGCCTAGTTAATTGAGTTTATCGCCACCTTCAGCTGGTATATATAACTTTTAAAACTGAATAAAGAGTGTATTCAGATTATGTGACTAATTTATATTATAGAGCATAATTTTGAAGGTAAATGTTACTTATTTTAGGGAACTCCAGTTTTGTGAGAACACTTTGGCAGCCACTATCCCCATGGAAAGACCAAAAGGAGAATTCCACAAATCACCAGCTTGGGGCTGGGGATAATTGGGGCGTAGGTTTGCACTGAGAGCCACTCCTTTTGTTGTGAAACCACTGCTGGACAGGAGTTTAATGTGCTGTTAATGTACTCAGGGTGATGTTTCATTGAGTAGCAAATAAATGTATTCTGTATTATTATAAAAGGGCTGGATAAAGTATTAAATTAAACCGGTGTGCCCTGGTAGTATAGCTGCAAAAACAGTCGTTTTCAAAAGCTGACAGGTATTTCTAGTTTATACACCAGAAATAAAAATGAAGATATGTGCACATTGAATTATACCAGACCTTAAGGAGATACAGTCCCTATACAAAGGAGCAGGAGTTCTAAATAAACAAATTGCATAAGGCAAAATTCAGTGATTTATATAAAAAAAAAATAGCTCTTAAGTAGTGAACTGGCCCTACTGGTGACAGGATACCTTGTTATGATGGATAACTTCCTGTGCTAAAATAGCAAAATAACTTCCTTATCCCAGAGTTAAGCAAATCTCATATTTTGAGATCTTAAACTAAATGGCTTATTTTCTCAGTGTTGATAACGTATCATCCAACCACCTAAACAGATCCAGCCACAAGCTAAGAGAGACCTTTTTAATAAGGATGTCTATGTAAAAAGAACTTCAGTGCTGTGGGTCATGAAAACCTAATCTGTTTTTAAAGACAATTATAATCTGATATTACTAACAAGCTTTTTGCCCTTGCCTGTTCAACCACAAAGCAATCCCAAGTAGTTTTGCCTGTAATTGGAATTCCCCCTTTATCAGCAACTCTGCACACTCCTTTAAATAACCCATTGTCATTGCAACACAGACACTATTTGTTATTTTAAGGATCCAGCAGATAGGACAAAAATACTACTGCAAAATATATTGAAACAGCAGATAACTGTGGTGAAAGAAACCACACAAATGAACAGCAGAGGAGTTTCGTTTAGCAAATGCAGTGTGTGTGGAGACTGCACCACCACTCACAGCAGCTAGAAGTACTACCCTCTACATCCCAGGTCATAGACAAAGCAGCTCCTCTTCTGTTTTGGGGCTCTGATCACCTAATTACCCACTTTGCATATGTTTTCCTTTGCTGCTGGGCTTCAGACTGGGACAAAACAGCTAGTTCCATTGGTAACAAAGCCCAAATATTTTTATTTGGAGACCAGCAACTTTGCATATTAGTTAGCTAACTAACTATATTAATTAGTAGCTGCTAAAAGATATCCTTCAGATTCAGCTCTCATCAGGCTAAAAAGACCACCCTGCCTCCTATGTTCCTCACCTTGTGCCAAGAGGAAAGCGGCCCAAGCTCTATGTCCCAAGGTGGAACACAGATTTACAGGACTCCTAATTCCTCCACAGTAACTGAAAGATGCATTTACCATTTGTCCTTCTTTCCAGTATTAAACTTGGACTTGATTTGGAAGTGTAAATGTTAAGGGTGAGATCTGAGCTGGGGTCAGGTGGAACAGCCCTACTGAAGACAAATAAGCTCTGCTGGTGTACACCAGGTGAGCATGTGAGCAAGCTTCCATGGTAGGGGTGTCTCTCAGGTCCATAGTATCTCCAGCTGGTCTTGTTTCATCCTTCCTTCCTTCCTTCCTTCCTTCCTTCCTTCCTTCCTTCCTCCCTCCCTCCCTCCCTGTGCAGG
>NW_020799097.1:89263951-89316211 GCF_003259725.1 Athene cunicularia
TGATCTTCTATGACAAGGTGACCCATTCAGAGGATGAGGGAAAGGCTGTGGATGTTGTCTACCTAGATTTTAGTAAAGTCTGTGACACTGTTTCCCACAGCATTCTCCTGGAGAAACTGGCTGCTCGTGGTTTGGACAGGTGTACTCTTTACTGGGTAAAAAACTGACTAGCTGGCCAGGCCCAAAGAGTTGCGGTGAATGGAGTTACATTCAGTTGGTGGCCGATCACAAGTGGTATTACCCAGAGCTCAGTACTGGGGCCAGTTCTGTTTAATATCTTTATCAATGATCTGAACAAGGGGGTGGGAGTGTACCCCCCATAAGTTTGCAGAAGACACCAAGTTGGGCAGGAGTGTTGATCTGCTTGAGGTTAGGAAGGTTCTACAGAGAGACCTGGACAGGCTGGATCAATGGTCCAAGGCCAGTCGTGTGAGGTTCAACAAGGTGAAGTGCCACCTCCTGGACTTGGGTCACAATAGCCCCACGCAGCACTATAGTCTTGGGGCAGAGTGGCTGGAAAGCTGCCCAGAGAAAAGGACCACGGGGTGTTGTTCAAGAGCTGGCAGTGTACCCATGTGGCCAAGAAGGCCAAGAGTATCCTGGTTTGTATCAGAAATAGTGTGGCCAGCCGGACTAAAGAAGTGATTGTCCCTCTGTAATCAGCACTGGTGAGGCTGCACCTCGATTCCTGTGTTCAGTTTTGGGCCCCTCACTACAAGAAAGACATTGAGGTGCTGGAGCGTGTCCAAAGAAGAGCAACGAGGCTGGTGAAGGGTCTAGAGCACAAGTCTTATGAGGACCAGCTGAAGAAACTGGGGTTGTTCAGCCTGGAGAAAAGGAGGCTCAGGGGAGACCTTATCATTCTCTACAACTGCCTGACAGGAGGCTGTAGTGAGGTGGATGTTGGTTTCTTCTCCCAAGTAACAAGCGATAGGACAAGGGGAAATGGCCTCAAGTTGCACCAGGGGAGATTTTGATTGGATTTTAGGAAAAATTTCCTCACTGAAAGGGTTGTCACAGCACTGGAACAGGCTAGCCAGGAAAGTGGTTGAGTCACCATCCCTGGAGGTATTTAAAAGATGTGTAGATGTGGTGCTTAGGGACATGATTTAGTGGTGGACTTGACAGTGCTAGGTTAACAGTTGGACTCAATGATCTTAAAGGTCCTTTCCACCCTAAACAATTCTATGATTCTGTGGTTTCATGTCTTGGTCTTAGTTTTACAGAAGTGCAGGTGTGACCATGAACCCACCTGAGCAGCCATCTTCCTTGTCCTATCCTCTGGAATGGGAATGGGTCAATTCCCCTCTCCTTAAGCTTTTTAAAGCCTCTCTCTAGTCACGCGTCTCCATCTTTCCCATTTTCCTCTTGCCTTTTTATCCTGTCTCTGCTCTTCTTTCGTATAGCTGACCTGCCTTTTCCTCTCACTCAGCGCCATCTTTCCTCTCCCTCCTCTCATGCTGCTTCCTCCCTTCACAGTCTTCTCTCTCACCCTTGCTCTCAAATACCACTGCCAATCTCAGCCTGTGCTGGGCGTGAAGGCTTGGCGTGGGGCCGCCAGGCCATGTGCCACTGTCCTAAGGCTGACACTGTCCCACTTCCAGCACTGGTGGCACTGGCTGCTGCACTGGGGAAACAGCAGCAACAAAATCCATCTCGTCCACAGCTGCACCTCTCCCAAGCCCAAGGAGGAGAGCAGAAAACACCTCGTCCTTTTCTACCATCCCGCAGCATAACCACAGCTGCATATTTGTCTCTCAAATTAAATAGAAAAATCTGTCCATGCCCCAAAGCCCATCACTGGTGGTCCAGGGTATCAGGGCAGGTGCTGCTGAGTTTCCACGCACTTCACAGTTTTTGGCGGTGGTAGATGAATCATATGTCAGCCACTAAAGGGTACAGGGTACAGACAAAGATGGGCACATTTCCTCTTATCCTGGGGGAGCAGAGGCACAAAGGGCACTGGGAGGAGTTGGGACTCCTCTCAGACGGCACTGTGGAGCAAACCTGCCCCATGCCTGCCAGCAGCATCGTCCTGCAGCCAGCAGGCACCCGCACGGGGTTTCACCCTGGGAGCTTGCGCACCCCCTTTCTGAAAGTCAGAGGCCAAGATTCACCCCACCCCTCTCCTGGCTTGCCGGCAAACCTTGGGACAGGCTCTGCCCTGGTGAACCCATCGCTCACAGTCAGCAAAAAGCATTTGGCTACATAAACAAGGTACGCTGCTTTCCTAGTCATTAGCACCACCAACTTTAGGAGCTGAGTAAGCCATTAGTTTCTCCCAGAAATATCACTTTCCCTTGGCAGCTTTCCAGGGTAAGGTTGCCAAAGCCTTCCTGGATGGTACAGGTAACGCCCTTTCTCTTTTATCTTCATTTTAAGTTCCCAGGCCAAGCTGTGAGCCAGGGCAGGCTCCCTGGTCTTGATACCACTGTCAGCAGGACCAAAGTTTTCACGGAGTCTCTTTTGTCCCACAAAGCCTAGCTCTAATCCTCAGCAAAAAGCTGTAGTCCAATTTACAGCATGTTTTTTCATCCCTAAACAGCTGGAACATCAAGTCCTTCTGCAAATCTCACACCATTACAAACCAATGATACAAAATGAAATAACAGTGCCAGCTTACAGCAAACAAGCATCGAGAGCACAAAACCATCTTTCATTAAAAGCATTTGTCCTCTTCACTGATGGGGCAGGTTTTAAGAATCCCAGCCCTCTTTTAAAAATCACACATAAAAATATGGGAAAACATCTGCAAAACACATAGTGCTGTGATAACAGCACATTCTTAGCGGTCTTAAAACACTGATATTATTTTTTTAATAAATGTCCCAAAAGAATTCTTCAGCATGTCTTGGCCCTAGATAAGACAGGAACAATGAGAGAATGTGATTCATTTTTTGTTCCGTGTTTGATCAGTATTTGACAATTTGACTTCCTAAATCCTTTTCCTTCACTCATCACAATCCTCCCCCTCTCTAGCTCTTCCCATTAACACCTTCTTGTAACAACTTAGGGCTGACCTTGGCTTTTGAAACCAAAGGCAGGACCCTTATTATCAGGCATTTGCCAATAGATGAGAAAAGAAATACTGAATGTCAATCTTCAAATACTCCTCCTAAGGAAACATTACTGTTTCCCAGTTAATTGAGGTCACAGTCACATATGGGCCAATCCTGTCTTCCACTATATTCTATGGGAACAAATATCTTCACTAGTCCTGGTTCTGTGATAATTAATTTAATTTTTGTGGATATGAGGATTTGCCCCAGATGACTTGCAAGAGATTGCAAAATAAACTCACATTGTATAAAAAGGTGGGGGGAAATACCTGCTTTCTAAGTCCAGTTCTTTGCATGAAGTTTCACCCCATATATCAGTCCAAACCTACCATTACGGTTTGTTACATGGGAAAGTTACAATCACGTTAGAGCACAGTAGCTGCAGTCAGCCCATTCACTTTCTCACCAAAAGAACCTAAAACATGTTTTAAACAGACATACCACTGTTTCCTCATATCACATACTTAATTAGAACAGATAAATTAAATTACTTCCTTTGCCTGTACAGCATAAAACCTCTGTGTAATTACAGAAGAGAAGGCCATCCTGCAGGCCATTTTGTGCCATTATAACTGTGCTGATTCACCTGATCTTGAGCCAAACTCCACTTTAATCTTCCAAGTCTTGTTTTATTTTGAGGATCAGCCAAACACACCCAGTTGGGCAGTATAGATTAGGTTTCCCACTATTCAGTAAAAAAGGGAAATAAAGATTAAGTTACTTTTGGACATAGGGTTGTTTTGTTGTGTTTTTTTTTCAACAGTAAACTATTTTCAACAGTAAACAATTTATTCATTAACAGTCAAGGAAGTTTTCTTTGGGTCAGGGAATGTTGTTGCTGTAGTTATCACAGTGTCCCTACAGCCCTCAGTACCAAGTCATCCTGATCTACAATGGTACAGATAATAATAGTAGGAAAAGGGGCAATGATGATGATTATTCTAATAATAAATTTCAGCTGTGACTGCAAACAGTGTCCCAAGCAGTACTGACCAGTGGACTTGACCCAGGTTTCAAATGTCCATCACATTCCAGGCACAAGACTCACACAGACTGTGTGACAGTGTAGCAGGCTTTCTGGTACAACGTGAGCTGTGGACTCTTGGTCAGCTGGTGAGATCTTCAGTTTCCAGCTGTGCATGAGCAACGGCCTGTCCCTAGCAGAAACATCCAGCTTTGGTGTGGGCATTCCAAGTGCTGGAGATTTCCTTGCTTCCTGCCATTTCAGCAGTTAATTGTGCCTAGTGCTAAAGTTGGCTGACTTCAATTGTCAAGAAACTAAATCTTGTTCTGCCTTTATCTGTGAGATTAAAGAGCCCCATAGTTTCAGGTATCCTCCCCTCCCCTTTGCATACGCACTCAGACTCTGAATGAATTACCTCTTCACTTACTCTTCAATTAGTTAAATTAACTGTGCCCATCAGCCTCTCATTCCTCAAACCACTGCACTCTCCCCAGCTCTTTGCAGCTGGCCCCAGCCCAGAGGCACACACTGATGGCAGGGGGACCTGTCACCGCTCTGCTCTCCTGTTCCATCCTGCACTTCTGGTGCTGGGGTGCTCAGCACCCTATAGACCCCATAAACATCTCCTTGGGTACAGGCACCCCTGACCTTGTACTGCCCTTTCCAGTACAAGCCTCCTGAGCACCCACAGAAGGGATATGGACCCCTTGGTCCAGGCTTTCCCACTACCTGGTTGCTCCTATCACACCAAAGGAGCCATAATGTGCTTTTTTCCCTGTGGCCCCCCTTAGATGTTGATTCCTATTCCTCTGATTTTTGTGACATCTGCATTCATGTCTTCAGTCAGCCAACAGTTTGTGTTTCTTCTATATCACTGGTGGATTCCAGCCAGCTTCTTCATGTGACTGTTCCCCATGAAACACATTTTACCAAAATGCCCTGTGGGCTGGTAATTCCCATTAATACTTTGCAGTCCCTTCAAGCCAGTTAATTCAGGAGATGACTTCTTGACTACTGTCTTTTAGACACTGACTGCAACAGGAACAGTCAATCCCCCAGGGTCTAAGTCCACCTCTGATTTCTTAAGAGCAGGCTCCCTTTACCCCAAAACATTTTCTTCCTTTTATTTGGCACTTGAGTGTTGGAATCCAGTCTTTAACTGAAAATCCTCTTCAGCAGAAGACAGTGTATATGTGAATGCCATGGAGCTGGCAGGTTCCACCTGTGCTTGGGTGGACCAGCCTTGTGGATGTCCTTGCTGTGTGTCCTACAAAGAAGTCTGGGGTAGTCTGGGGGAGGCCCAGGTGCTTTAGAGGGAAGCCACGTTGGCCTTTGTATGTAGTCTTTTAATTTATTTTCTATAATTCTTACATCCAGGAACTATTATTCAAAGGATTAGTCCTAAGGTTTTGCTTCTTATTTTAGTAAAGTTCACGGAAAACCAGTATTTTTTTCTTGGTCAGGCACAAGTCTCAACCTTAGCAGAATGACAGACATACCTTCTGTGAAATTTGGAAGGAAATCCTGGTTGAACAAAACCAAGCAGAACTATCAGAAAGATTAATCAACAAGAAAGTGCTTGTATTTTTGGATGACATTGCCTTTCCCTGCCTAAAGGAAGGGACAGACTAGAAATTACTGGTTCATTAAATCCTTTTTTTTTTATCCTGCATAATCAGTAGTGAACACTGAAGAACTGCAGTCTTGATTTATGCCAGGGGACTGCTTAGCTTCCAGTCTCACTCACAGGACCAGGGTGAGCACTAACTTCCTAGTCAACATAGTCACTTCTACCTGCTAGCATTTTAGAGGTCCAGTGAAGAAAGTGAAATACAGCTCCCCTGGGAGATGGAGCTGAGCATCATGCATCATATCCTGCAGCTTCAGAATTGGCAAGTGGTGAAGGGTCCCTTTGCTTCTGCTAAAGCCTGGCTAACCACACAATTATACTAGAGCATAAGCATGGAGAATGCAGTGTACAATGAATACATAGCAATCACGAGAGTATTTGGTGATAGTGCCACAACTGTTAGACAAAGAAAGGAAACAAGAAGTCACAGCCAAATCAGAATCCCTCTGCAGCACACAGACAGATACTTCTTAGTATTGGGAGCAAGTAGAGAGTGAATGGTGAATGAATAATTATATAGTTATGTAAAACCCACATTTCTGCGAGTTTCACACCTGAAGACCTGCAGTCAATATCCTCATTTCCTCACAAGTCCAATCACCAATGACAAGAACAACTTCCTCCTCGGCCCATGACCTTAGTTTGAGATATAAAGTTGCAACCCTTTTAGTGTTCCTGAACCTATAATGAATCAAAAGCAGACATCACAGACAGGAATACATCCCGTAATGCCTGGTTGTAGAACAGATAAAGAAACCACTTTCTTTGCCAGTATTCCATGCATGTGGGAACTTATTAATAATATGTTTTGATCTACCAGCCTGCTATGTTGACATACTGAAACAAAAAGTGCTTCCAGTCAGCCAAAACCACATATCTTGGCAGTCTACATCCTTAAAGACAACAAAGATGTAGTCTAAAAGCTTGGCAACTGTCCTGGCACGCTACACCTTGGGCTTAGCAAGTCAGTCACGCTATGTTAGCTCTGGTTGTACCATAACGCAATAACACAATGGGAAATTCTGGAGTTTTGGTCCTCAAAACATCATCTCTGTTGGCCTTCACAAGCTGGTTCAGAAGCAAGATAGATCCCTGAGGAAGTCATGCTCCTTCCTGTAATCCACTCCTGGTGAATGAAATGTGTTAAATGGAGAAAAATACTGAGCATTTAGTGTAACTCCCTTTCTCTTATTTGCCTATTAGCTATGTCTAAGACCTGAATAATTGCACCATGAACTTAACACTTGCACACCTCTTTTTAAAGATTAACGAACAAATTCAGATATTAGATGTCAGATTCTATCAGGGGTCCTGGAGGCAGATTAACAGAGGTCTCTATGCTTAGTTCAAAGACACTGCTTTAGTATGTTTCTAGTGGGTGTGCTGGGTTTGTGTGGCAGGGCTTTTGGTAGCAGGGAAGGGGGCTACAGTGGTGGGCCCTTGTGAGAAGCTTCTCAAAAGCTTCCCCATCTTCAAGTTGGACCCACCTCTGGCCAAGGCCGAGCCAATTAGAGATGGTGGCTGCCCCTCTGCCATAATGTATTTAAGAAGGGAAACCTGAGGGAGATGGGGGAGAATTGTGCTGCTAGAAGGACACCTATGCAAACACCAAGGTCAGTGGAAGGAAGGTGGAGGAAGGAGTGAGGTGCGCCAGAGAAGAGAGTCCCCTGGTATCCTGTGGAGATAGCAGGGCCACCCCCCCTGCCACCCATGGAGGTCACCAGAGGAGCAGAGATTCACCTGCAGCCTGTGGAGGACCCCCTGGACTCTGTGGGAAGAAGCAGCCCCCGCTGTTGTAGTTTGGTGCTGTGAGGACTGCAACAGGTGGAGGTGACCCATGCTGTAGCATCTCGAGAAGAATGTATCCCATGGGGAGGACTCACGATGGAGAAAGTTTGTGTCCCGTGAGAGGGATGCCACATGGAGCGGCGGGAAGAATGCAGAAGAGTCTTTCCCCCATTTGCAGGAAGAAGCGGTGGACTGACTGCACCCCACATCCCCTGCCCCTGTGCCGCTGGGAGAGGAGGTGGAGATGTTGGGAACAAAGCTGAGTGCGGGAAGAAGGGAGGGGTGGGGGGAGGTGTTTTCAAGATATGGTAATGCTTTTCACTGTCCCATTCTGTCTGTTAAGTGTTGTTATCTTTAGTGTTTTGAATTAAAGTGATGTCCTTTTTTCTTCCCCTAACAGGAATGTCTTTTGTCTGTGACTATAATGGGTTAGCCACCCCTCTGTGTTGACTCCTGAGCCTGTTGATTCGTTTTTCTCCTTACCAGTGCTTGGAGGGAAGGGGTGAGTGAAGGGCTGCATGGTCCTCTGTTGCCCTGTGTGCCCCAACCACGACAGTGGGATACTAGGCTGGAGGAGAGCAAAAGAGAAGAATTGAGGAAAACTTTGGGATTTTAGGAGGGTCTTGGGAAATTTCCAAACAGGAGGCAGTCATCAAATATTATTTCTTATGGATGGACTGTGGTACCCAAATTAAAATATCATAGTGCTACTTGCATAGAAGAGGAACTAGTCACCTTTTGTGTCAGCTTTATTAATTCTAACAAAATGCTGAAAGCACCAGAGCTATGCTAATCTGTTATACTGTCAATTCACTAACAACAGTGCCTGGTGCAATACTTGGGAAAGAAAAATCAAAGGCACAAGTGCTTAGTCAAAAAGTCAGGCTGGGGTTGAGGCTGATTATAAACTGAATATGAAGTAATAATTTAACACCGTTAATTCATCTCAACTGTACTAATCACGGCATCATACATATCTTACGGAAGATATTGATAGCTTTCTTTGCTTTGGTAGAAAAGACCTCAAATGCCACATTGTATTTGGTTATAAAAGACATGGAGAAACTGGAGAGTTTGGATTACAAAACGTTGAAGTATTGACTATGAGAGATTGGTCTTGCTTAACCTAGAGACAGGCAGGATTGGGGAGGGTGATAAGATAGTAATCTTCCGGTGAATTGATCTATAGGTTGTCTGAGAGAGGACTGTGATAAATTTCTCTCCATAGTCACTCGGAGAAAATAAGAAAAAAATGATCTTAATTTGCAGCAAAGAAGATTTAATTGGATGTTGGCAAAAAAACAACTTTTTTGATTGGAGTCCTGAACTAGCAGAATAGACTCATTAAGGATGTTGGAAGTTTTCAGAAACCCATTGGACAAACCCTCTTAGGGAATGCCTAAATGCAGTTTAGATCTTCTCTAAGGGCTCTTCCAAACACCATCTTCTGAGTCTGTAATTTAATTTTTAAATTTCATTCTGAAGTTATATATATCTAAATATCTATATCTATATCTATATCTATGTTCATCACTTTTTATTCACACTGAGATTGAGTCAACTTTATACACAGTAATAGCTGGCCTATATGTTGCATACTTCACTGACTTGTATATGACTTACATTTGCTGTTCTCAGCTCAGCCAAATAACATACAGACCTTATATACTTAACCAATAATTTTTTATTCCATCCACCAGTAAATGAGGAAACGAGTATGAAAGGTGATGATTCCACGGTATCTGCTGTCCGTGCTGTGATACTGCCTAGAGGCTATAACTGACAATCCACCAAATGAGTACAGCCTGTGTGAATCACTGTTACGAGGCGTTCAGTACGTTTACAGTTCCATGCACCCCTATAAAATCACATCTTGGTTGCCAAGAAAATGTCTCTAAGCTTTAAAGATCCTTTTTTTTTTTTTTCAACTACTAGGGGAAAACACTAGCCTGACAAAAATGAATTCATACATGTGAAGTTCTGCTCAATATTTTGTGACAACTAGAAAGAAACCTCTTGATATACTGTGTGGCATCTGTACAGAACAGAATATGTTGCATACAAATAGGAAACAGATGTCTTCTAACTGAAAGGATAAATTCTAATCTCACTCACTACACACTGACTTTTTCCTCTTCCCCCATAGATATCTGTTCTTTAGGTTTTCATTTTCTTTTTTAAACCACATTATTTTTATTACTGATTGCTACAGAATATTTTGTGAAATTCAGGGTTGGTGGGGTTTTTTTCCCCAGAGTAAATGTGAAGTTCTTGTTTAGTGAAAATACAACCTTACTGTATAAGAAAACCTTCTTAAGATAGCACATCTACTTATGCTAATGAGCATCCCATCACAGGCGGTATGTCAGCTACTACCATCAATATCTGTTCACCCAACACAGACTTTCTGTTTTTCTTCACAGGCCAGGCCTTGCAAAAAAACAGGTACAGAGTTAGTACCTGTAGTATGTCTGCTTGTCCTCCGTTAGGTCTCATGACAGGTGAAACATCAGCTCATTCACAGATGGGGCCCCTAATTATTGGGCACTGTTAGGAGATGGCATCCAGAGAATACTGGACTGACCTTACATGGAGCATACAGTAATGGAAAGAAAAAAAAAACCTCAGAAGATTAAAGGAAAACATTTTAAAGTATCTATTAGACACAAATTGACATGAGTGCCATAATAAGAGGATCCTGAAACAAAAGGAGGGCATAAAACTAGGGTAATAATAATAATAATAGAAGTACTGGTAATGTACAGTAAGTCCATTTCTTTCATTTCTCACCTGATTGTCCTAGGGCAGGAATCTATCAACAGAGAGTGGTATTAATAAAGTCAGTGAGGCATTGCCCAACACCTCTTTGTCTGATTTAATGTTCTATAGGACACAGGGACAGCTGGAATCCTTTGCAATTTTCAGATAAGTGCTAAAGAAACCTAGCTGGTTTTCATCCAGATGTGTTCAGATGTGAAATTTATGAGTTTAGGTGGAACACATCTGAAACTCAATGGTTTTTCATGGTACAAAGCCTTCTGTCTCATTTTGGCTGGACTCGCCATTTGGAGATTTTGTATTAATCCCAGTCTGTAAACCAGAGAGACACTAGTGGGTGTGAATCTGGAGGAACCATCCAAGCAGAAAATGGTTTTCATGAAAACCCAAACCATCACATTTTCAACAGCTCTGCTTTATTTCAACAATTTTTGGCTTAAGAAATTAGGCAGATGGCTAAAAAACTGCTGGTCTCATGCCCCCTTTGCAGACACTTTCCAAAGGGGAGGAATTATTTTTTAATTTGGTTTTGTCATGTACCCTCCAACACACAAGGTATCAGCCAAATCAGCAGTTGCGCAAATAGATTACTGCCCATTAAAAATCTATAGAGATGTGCCACTCATGCCAAGTCTTGAATCAACACAGTGATAAAATGGTGAGTGTCTTTATGGATTAGGTTTGTGCCTTTTTTTTTTTTTTCCGCTTGGAATTGTCTGAAATAATTTTAATGTGTTAGGACATTCTACCTGTGAATAGGATATATTTTAAGAAATGCACAGTGTGAGAATCTGCTATGTGTCCTACAAACACAGAGAAAGTACTCAAAAAGGGGAGAAGATAAGCAGAGATGGCTTTGACCTGACCTTATACCCTCTGGATGCAGTGTTGCTCCAGCAGTCTAACTAAATCATCCCAGGCACTGCAATATGCCCTAAATCACCCCTCTTGCAAAAAGCAGCATTTCTGGACAGGAGTGCCACCACGTGATTTTACCACCTTTCAAAGCCAGCCCCACTTCTACACTTGTGGCACGCTTCCCGTGGCCAGGTTTGGGAGAGCTGATTAGATGACTCCTTCCTTGCCATCTTAATTCCTGATGTGCGGTGTCATCCCTCCTAATTTTCAATGCTATTAGATCCCTTTCATAAACCTCCGTCCCCCTCAATCAAAGGACAAACCTGTACATTCTTCAGTTTCTGGGTAATACCACTGTGAAGGAGACTATTTTGGTTCACTACACATAACTGTATTGCAATGTGATATTCATACCTTATCAGATGATTGGAGTAAAGTGGGTGTTATGTTTCTGGACAGCCAACAACGGCAGAAATGTATCCACATGATAGTCTGACTATATTTCTCATAGCAGACAAAGTATTCAGTGATGTGCTTACTTCTGTTTATTAAACTTATATTCTTCATGAAACATACTAGAAAACAGTTTTATTTAACCTCTGCACTAATAATCTCTGACAATTGAAAAACAATACAAAGGGACCAGAGATAAGAAACAGGGAGAAAATAAATCAATAGGCTTACTCTCTCACTCAAATTTAAATATTTACATTTGTGGGATTAATGTCTAATTGACATGACTAAGAAAAATGTTGGCTTTCTGTTGGATTCTTTCATGAACCATTCATATACATGGCTTATGAAATGAAATCTTGGAATATGTGATGCTGGAAGAGACGTGAAAAACAAGGACTGCTGTAGAGGTGCAAGCGGAATATGAAATTGCAGTCAAGCTGCCACAGTGGGGGGACTTTGTAGCAAAGCAGATGATGGATACTCCTACACTTTGCTGAACTCACAGAGGGGACTGTAGCCTGGGCAGAAAGGCAGCAACACTTCATTTCTGCAGTGCTTGCAAGTTTACAGTCCTACTTAGTCTGCTTAAATGTGGTAGGTTGCTGATTATATTACATTATTATGCCTCATCCAGGTGATTGTCAACTCTGATCCTGTAATGGCAATTTTTCTTAACCTGGAAATATCTTACACAAAATGACCAGCCTCAGCTGCTCCCTTTTAGATAAAAAAGCCTCACAGATGGATTTGTCCTGGTGATTTGCCACATGAGTAGTTTTGTAAACAAAAGTATTCAAATACTCATATCCTAAAAATTATGATTTTTGTCCTTTAAACTTGATTTTCAGGGGCAAGTCTTTAAGCTGTTGGTTGGGGCTGGATGGGTAGGAGAGGATCACAGTGGGGTCTCCTGTTGGCAGTGCAGATCAGAGGTGAGGAGCAAGGGCACCGTTCCCCTCACCCCCTCACTGTGTCTGCACTTGTTCTTTGCAATGCTGAAAAGCTTTTTACAATGAATGGTGCCAGTGATATAGTTAGTAAGAAATCTGGGCCTTGTATGGATGCAGGAATACATAAATAAGCAAAGAAATGAGAAGGAGTCAAAGAATAAACAAAAGAGATTTCAGTGGTTCTGCTTGTTTTCCCTGGATCTTCTTTGGACTGTTTGCTTTCTCTCTCTGAAATTATTTGGGTGAACTGATGACTCCATGGTGTTTATTACTTTAATTACCAATGAACCATGCAGTTGAAATTTACTGAATAATAAAGCTGTAGACAGATGTATTCTGCAGATTGTCATGCACAACTGTAAAAAGCAAGTTCGTTCTTATCACATTTAATTGGTCACAGACCAGAAGGATTCAGGAATGTATAGCCAATATTTTAATACATTAAAAAAAAAAAAGATGTTTTTGATTTGTAAATTATTGCCTTAATTCAGTTTAAGTCACGTCAGCAAAACACCTTGGAGTCATCATTGCTTCCAGAGCTTGACTTGAGGGATGTCCAGAGGAGGGAAGCACAGAAGTCAGGAGAAGCGCAGAACGAAGCACACTGCAAATAATTAAAAGACATAGGGAACTGAGTGCATTGGATAAAAAACATCAATTCATGTTTTCATGCAGCTGGTGGCCCGTGTGGGAAGCATATTAGAAGCACAGAAAATAAGGATTCCCCATCAGCACCAAATGGGTTGTAAAAGGCCCTAGAGACACAGGCAATGCTGCCCAGCTCCCAGTTACAGGGAGAGGTTGCTTGAAGAGTCTACCTCTTTGCTGCACCCAGTTTTTGCAAAGTGTAAAGACTTGTGATGAATGAACTTTGAACTAACCATTAGCAGAATTCATTTGTCTTCTCCCCTCAACAAACAGCATCAGCTCTGCTTGTGTAAGAGGAAAACAGAGCAGTAACAACGCACAGTCATGAGTAGCAATCGCAGGCTGCAAACAACTGCAGAGCTGCAAAGCCTTCTTCAGGGGTGTGGTAGAGTGAAAAAGGGGGAGTGCAGATGCTGCATGGGAAGGGCTTGTGCCAAGTGACCTCACGCTCCAGGTTTTTTTGTTTTGTTTTGTTTTGTTTTTTACTCCCAATAAAAATCCCTCAGATGCTGGCATTTTCCAGACAGAAACTATTCTCTTTGTGTTGTGTTTAGAGTAATACCAATTACAGGCTCTTTTGAATGATCATGGGATCTTTCAATTGGCTTCACTGCTTTTTGGTTAGTCTCTGTATTCTCATCCCATTGTCATCTTCTTGCTGATAAATATGTGATAGAAATAACTACTGATACTTGTGGTATGGCAAAATGTGAAAGTAAATCCCTAAGGAAGCAGTGCTCCTAACAGCAGCCTTTTCTAAAATGATAGATTCTATGATTTTGAAGCAACACTAATAAGAACGCCCTAACTAACAAGACTATCTTCACCGGTCAAAAGCATTGTGTCATTAGTGGAGTTACATAATGTGAATAACCTTAAACACAAAGAACTAGAACCCCTCCTTCATCCAGTACCCTACATGACACCAGACACAGAGTCGGTCTCCTTTCCCCTTGGCAGAGGACTGGCAAAAGTACTGCATTTTTCACAGGCACCCTTAATCCCAACATGCAGAGTTGAGAAAATACTGCAAGGGATTGCTTCCCAGCTTACTTAGGTATTGGCCTTTCTGCCAGCCATGGTTCGTTGGGTCTTGCTGGGCACCCTTGGCCACAGAGCTGCCTGGCATCATTATTTGCTGCAAAGCAACAAAGGGAGCTCAGCTGGCTTCAAAGGATGCAGGACCCACAGCCTGGGCTAAGGGGGGCTGACAAAGAGCGAGGAAAAGTCAGGCTTCAGTAACTTTTAATGACAGCTCTTGTTAGGGTTAAAAAAACAACTCAGCCATCGTGCTGTGATTCAATCTGAAGTGGAGTCCATCACCCTTGCTGCTACAGGTCACAGCACTGCGAAAATGGTTGTTATCCTCAAAATTAATCATTCAGAGCTACGGCAACAGGCATGCAATGCCAAGCCAAGATGCAAAACTCACTGCTGCCTGCCAGATTAGAGACTGATTACTGCCACTTCTGCCATCTCATCTTGCTTGCAGGATAGTGCCTCGCCTATCAAATTACATTTTTGTTCCAAGTGGGAAAAAGCAAGTTGTTTCAGCAAAGTCCATCTTTGTCCCCTTCCCAGGCCCCTTAATCAGTCCCTGGAGTAATACACTGACTGGTGCAGATGGACACTTCAAATAGCACTAGCTGGAAAATGTCAGAAATAAATTATCATCCTTCATTTGTCCCATTTCTTAGTATTTCTGCTAGCAGAAAAGAGGGTTTAACATTCAGAAAGTTCTTATTATCCTTTCCTGCTTTTACTGGAAATAAAAAATATAGAAGCAAAAATCAGTGGTCAGGATTAGTAGGAACCAATGAAGGAGACTTCCCAAGCCTTTGAAACTCTACAGAGATGTCACATACTTAACCTTTTTTCTCATCAGTCCCACCCACATGAGCCCTTGGATACCTTTCTGGCTTTAAGAGCATTGCGTCTGGCAACATCATGGACAAAATCTGTCCCAGTCTTAGTATGTTGGCCACATCTTCTGTGATCGACTACCGAGGATAAACTCTCCTCATCATTCACCTCTCGGTAACTTTCCTATGTCAAGAATGGACTACATTCTCATTAGATGAGTGGGGCAAAGTGAAAATCCAGCTGTTGATTTTTTTTTTCTTCTGAGCAGTATTTATTTACTATGATTTGTACTATAATACAATTCAGTCCTGAAAACCCAGTGGAGACATGGGCCCTGGGGTGGTATGGGCTACACATGAGATATAGCTACATATCCTGAAAGTTTACAGTCTAAAATAAAACAAACAACTCAGATGTTATTGCAGACAAAGAAACTCACACTTCATGAAATTAAACAGACCTAGTGGGAGAAAGATTTGATTGGGTCTGTGGATAAGATTGGCAGGAATTCATCCTCTGAGAATATCAGTATAAAATACAATCTTAGAACAACATAAATTACCATATATTTAATAATCTAAATGACATATACTTCATCTGTGCCTCATTTAACATCAGAATAGTCCATCTATTTCAAAGGCTAGATATCTTCTCTACTGGCTGGATTTCTGCTGCACTACTGATAGAGTAGTGTACACAACACGTTTTATCATAAATTCTTTCTGAATTCCTGTTTCTTGGGCACTTTCATTCTGTAAAACAGCTCTTCGTGGCAGTTATCTTGAACTTACAATAGCTTCACACCAAGAATTCAGAGGTATTACATGACTGTTATTTTAACATCATTTGTGTATTCAGTTGCAGAGAATTATGAAGTGTAATTACGAGAAGGGGTTTAGAGAATTTATGTATAAGACATTTCACAGTCATTAGCAGCCTCAGCAAAGCCCTGTTGGACCAACAGAGGAAGGCAGAGAGAAATGCTCCTATTTTTCTAGCACTCTGGAGTGGTTTTCCCATTTGTTGATTCTAGAATTTTTTTCTAGTGAAACCTAGTTCCAGGAGCATGGGAAATCACCCTAGATTTACATCCATACACTGCAGAGGGAAAAAAGAAATGATCCTGCACAATAAATCATTTTCCATTTCATTTCAATATGTAATCACATGACAACACACTGGGGAAAATGGAAATGTAATAGTATTGCAGCTGCACATGGGCACACCGGCAGGAGGACAGACCCAAGACAATATTGAGTTCAAAATTTTGGATCCAGCATAGGGTTATAAAAGCTGAATTACAACCTTTGCTGGAGTCAAATCCTTAGAGCAACACCCCCACCCCCCCCACCCCACACATGCACAGTATCTTAGAAGTGCTTAGAAAAGACAGGCTTCAAGCTTGAATATTTCTACCCTTTCCTTGCTGTTTGCAGTAACATCTCAGAAGAATCTTGAACTTGCTCTTTCCATCTTAATTATGGAAGCTGCAAAAGACACAGCAAAACAGATTTTCAACAACTTTCAGTCCTATTTTTTAGCATAATGGAAATGTCGTGGCAATAGCATGATGCCTTCACACATAATAATAGCTTTGTTTGAAGGAATTAAAAGTTCCACAAAATGAACGTATTTCTTAGTGTATGTAAGGTAAAAACCTATTAGATTTTAATGACTCAGGATGTGAAAAATCAAGATTTAACTCAAGGTGCTCATCACGTTGGGATGGAAGCACCACTCCTAACCCAAACTGGCTGCTGGGCTGACTGGGAGAACAGGGAGGAGAGAAGAGCTGCAGAGAACATGCAGTGTAAAGCACCTGCTGCAGATCTGTGCACCTGTGCTGGCCAGTGAACCGACCTTCTCAAAAACACCACCTCAGCCAGGGTAAGGCTTCATAAGAGTTTTCATACTGTTAAGTGTATTTGTAGGAAATGGAGCTCCCTTGGGTTTGATGCCCACTGTCTCATCCACCCATGCTCAATGGGTCAGAGCAAGCAGAGCCACAACAGCAATCTTCCCTGATTTTGGTTTAATCACCATTCCTGGGTTTCTTTGCTCTTTTAATTCAGAACAGAGCCTGTAGTAGCAGAAGGTGTGGAGAGAGGACAAGGGTGCACTATGCATCTCCTGGGAGGGCTCCTGCCCACCACAGCTGAAATCATGGAGATTTTTGTGAGACCAGCAAAGAAGCAGACCCAAAGGGAAAGACAAAAGGAGCCAGTGAAGGAATTTAGCAAAACAGTGGTTTTGCTGCTGTGGCTTGCTGCTGGGCTCCTCTCTGACAATGATCCAAGGAAACTGCTAGAAGGTCAGTTTAAGTGTACTGAATGGGTTTATTGGCTTGTGTGGCCCTGGAAAGACCTAGTTGGTGCTCTACGCAGCAGGTCTCTAATTTGGTTTTGTTTGCTATTTTCCTGAAGATTCCTTTTGCATCTGAGAACCTAAAATTAGGCTCTTAAATCTGAATGTAAGTCCCTAACTAAAGGTTGCCAAACATTTTAGTGGGATTTGGCAGCGCCTGGGCTATTGCTGAATTCCTCATTGCAGGCGACATCTCACTGCAATACAACCATGTATTTTTAACACAATGAATTTCACAGCAACCATGAACTCCATCACAATCCAGGGGAATGAGCTGAAAACAATATCCACCAGATGTCTGTCTCATGGGAGATATCCATCACAATGTGACCAAAAGCACCGCAACAGCTACATCTCATCACGATTTAGCAAAAGCGATTGAACAAAGGGTTCCTGAAATAAAGTCAGTGAAATCCGCCTTCTTCAATCCACCTTACACAATCTTTCTTCTCTCAGATTTATTTTTCTTTTATCATCTTTAGGCATCACTAGAATTACAGATGCTCTCTTTTTCACTAGTTCAGCTGACCCGACATGATGTCATGCAATTCCAGAATGATTTCACTACAAGCAAAATCCATGCATCAATTCGTACTGTGTAGTCTCTTCTCCTCTTTGCACAGTTTTCCTAAAACTCTTGTATACTTACACAGTCATCTACAACAAACTAAGAAAAGCACTTGAAAAACCTATTTCTTTCCAGTAGGGAAGGAAATAACTTTTGCTACTCTTACAGTTCTATTGGCTGCTACAGCGACAGGGTCTCCATAGGATCTTGGGTAGATAGGTTTTGCTGCGGGCTTATTGCATTGCTCAAGATATCCACTCAGAGGACCCTGGAACAACCAAAATTCATAATCCTGTCCCGCCATCTTTCTCAGACAATATCTGAGAGGAGAAAAGAACACTCATTTGTCTTTTTTAAAATGATATTTTAATTACTCATGTCACGTCTCAGCAAAATGGCTAGCCTTTTGTTAAAATGGGGCTTAATTGCGTTATGGAGCCTTCATGGGACCCTCACACATAAAGCGCTTTTCTTCAGACTTTCAAGACCTAAATTTGCAGTTGGCTCCTGACCAGCGCACTCGAGCAGATAGGCACGTAGGTAGCGGGCAGACCCCTTGTTGATGAAGTAATCATAGTTGACTGCCTCGCCTGTGCTATTCCACAAATATGCCTGCAAACAAGAATTGGATATGCATGTTGGTTCTCATTTTGAATTCATTCAAAAAAAAAATGCCCTTAGTATGTCAGAAAGCATGGAGACACCTTCACGGACTGTTGGCTACGCCTCAGCAAAGCTTTACAACAGTTTGTTAGACAAAAAAGAGACTGATGCAGATACCTTAATAAGCATCCCATCTGTGAGGTCATCGGGATATTTCAAACAAGTTTCAGCTCTCATTAGTTTAGCAGTTTCCACAAGCACGTCCTTATCTTTTGTAACTTTTGCAGCCAAACTTCCTGGGAAAGCCTCAGAGCTGGGTGACATTCTTACCCATGGGTCAGTCTGCAGTAATGAGCCACCAATTTATGTGTCCTTTGCACTCCCGGGCAGTATATGTTTATATTAACCTTTCATGTTGTGAATTTTTTCCTTTATCCGTGTAATTCTCTGGCTTCTACCATGCAAATCTCATTATTCCTAATAGGCTGCAATTAGGATCTCCAAGCTGTTGATCACAGTCATTTGGAACAGTGAAGGGCATTTTCCAAGAATAAGTGCTTTTTCTGCTGTATTAATGATGAAATGTGTAACAGAGACCATGCCTGAAAAGTAATAGTGAATAATGGATCTGTAGGCTAATGGGAATCCTTATCAACTCTCTGGTTTTGTACCTTCAATTAACACAGAAGGTATAGCATAGTCTATTGCTTCACATAAAACACACTATGCATAACGTTGCACGGAAATGAGATTTACAATTTTTCAAGTCTGCTAGGCCTGAATGAGTAAATGGGCATTTATTACAATTTCTTACAGTTTTATGCACTTGAAAGAAATAAAGCAGGTTCATCAGCACTTGGCCGCATGCTAGGTCTTTATTGCACTAATGAGTACCCCTTTAAAGAGGATGTTGTAACGCTATTTTCTTTTCTAAGAACTCTCATGTCTGTAATCAGAATTTGTTGGACCGGAACATGCTGCTTCTTAAGGTGCAAGAGGGTAATATCCACAGTCCTTATTCAGATCTTTCTTTGTCTGCTGTTGTTTTCTCAGTTTTGCATGAAGGACATGGGTAGAAAAGGAGAACTGGTGAAGCACTGGTAGCAGATGGATGCAGTATGAAGTAGTAAGAAGACATGTCAAGGAATATTTATCTGCAAGGCCTTAAGAGACAGAAACAAAACTTTTGAATAGGATGCAAAAAGCAAGAACAGCCCCAGAACCAAGCCAAAAGCATGTATGCATGTGCATGGGTGGAGGGGTGTCTGCGCAAATCAAGACAAAGGGACAAATATGATTTGGGGAAGAAAGTGAAAAATGTAGGCTGAGCAGAAGACACTGCAGTATTTCAGGAGTGGGGTAGTCAACAGCCGGACTAAAGTTTTGGTGGGAAGGCTGAAGTAGCAGTTAAATGGAGATTACAGACAAAGGCCTGGATAAGACCAGTGCAAATGGAGAGTAAATTGTCAAAGACTAGCATGATATGAAAAGCCTGAGGCTAAGAAGGGCAATGGTGAGGGTTAGGAAGGACAGAGTAAAATGAGAGAGACTGATTTAACACTTGGAGGTACAAAGCTATATTCTATAGCACATTTTGTATCCCAACTGTCTTCATTTTTGTCTGCCGTAAACTGAACATAAGGTCTATTCCCTTCGTTATTAATCTTTCTTTTCCAGTGCTGTGTGTTGGCTCACTTGATGCGTACAACAATGGTCTTTTTCAAGACAAACCTGAGGAGAAGAAAACTCTCCCAACCAGACTTTCTCAGCTACCCACTGCCTGCACAGGCTCCTCTGCCTTCTCACAGATTCCCACTAAAATAAATAAAACCTGAAAAAAGTCTATTAGGAAACACCATTTAGATCATATTCACCTCACCTGTAAGAGCCTTGAGTTTGGATGTAACTAGATCTGTGGGTTTGAAAACCATTTCTCTCATTTCTTTCCTGATGCCTACCTAACATATTAATTTTGTTCTACATTGCTTGTTTACAGTACACACCAGCAATGGTTTTTCTGTTGGTACTGTCTATTACCACCATTTCACACAGAGGTTTCTCTGCAACCACATAAACAATCTGCTCTCCTAGGCAGGCTGGCTTTTAGGTTTCTCCCTTTATGCCTTTTGGACTCCCTTACAAATCTTATAAAATGTGATCTTTAAACACAACAATCATCACATGCTTCATGATATTTATCTTTATTTTCCTGTTGGCTTTCATCTTTACAACTCATGTGATCAGACAGAGTCAGTATGGTTTTCCTTTCACTGTTCCATAAAATAGGAGTAGTAGTTTATGTGCATTTGAAAAGAAAATTTAAACAACAGTAAAATCTCTTTCCTGTTTCAGAGAGAAATGTTACAGTGAGTTAAACGTTACATATTCCTGATGCAAACTTGACGCAATTCAGAAAAGACAAGTGAAATGTACTATTGGACCAAAAAAAAGTGAGGTAAGGAAGAGAGCTTAAATAGCCAGTCCTGGGCAATGAGAACTAAATGAAAGTAATAGCCAATGCTTTCCAAAGAACTTCTGCAAAGATATATCAAAACAATATTTACATCCAAAAAGGCTGTATTTGCATATGAGATTGAACACTTGTGTGTGGTTTATGATCCTGAAGTATCACACACAAACCATTCATGAAACACAAAGCTTTTGCTGTGAATGTCCTCTAAAGATGTCACCTTTCCTATACTTTGTGATACGGGATATTAAATTTTGGAACTGACAGAAGTACAAACACCTAGAAGAAGAGCAAATTTAACTCAAATGTTCTAATCAGGTCTTGGTCTCCTCTCTTCAAAAGGCTTCATAGGAAGCCCCTTCATAGGACTTGCAGTATAAGGAGGAGTTAACGTTTTAGGTGGCTCAGACAGCAATTATCTCTTGTTTATTTGAACTGATACATCTCAGACTGATGATTCACAGCATCATGGTAACTGTTCTGCAGACCCAAGTTAAACAATACAAGTTGGTGTTTTCAGTGACAATTTAACAGCAGGTTGTCAGTAATTAGACTGGATATTAGGAAGCATTTCTTTCCAGAAGGGGTTGTTGGGCGTTGGAATGGGCTGCCCAGGTCAGTGGTGGAGTCCCCATCCCTGGAGGTGTTCAAGAGTCGGGTCAACATAGCGCTGAGGGATATGGTGTAGTTGGGAGCTGTCAGTGTTGGGTTAATGGTTGGACTGGATGATCTTCAAGGTCCTTTCCAACCTAGACGATTCTGTGATTCTGTAATCAGTGCACTCAACCCAATTATTTGGGAAGCAACTAATATGTAAAACATCCTTTCTCTCTGTTTCCTGGAAACTCCCAGAGATGCAATTAAGGCAGCTTTGCTTCTAGGAGCCTGGTGTAACCTCGCATGCTGCCAGGCATCTCCATCTGCGAGGGCACACAAACACTGCATGATTCTAACTCCACAAAGCATTGACCTCAAGATGCAGACATGTGCTTAGTAGTACAAAGACTTATACAACTGTAAAAAAATGTAAAGCAAGTATGAGTATCAGGTATAACAACAACTGCTGTCAGAAACCTGACTTTATGCTCTGTAAGATAAACAAATGCAGTATTTATGGATAATTATTAGCCCTCCTGTGCCCTTCATGGATTAGTTACTCTATTTTGGAGGCAGACATAGCCTAGGTCTCAATGCAGTAGCTTAAACATGGGTGTTTAGAGGCATCTGAGATATCCTGGATCTCTTTGCCCCCAGATGTCACTCAGAAGATTATGTGTCTTTTGTAGATCCTGTGTCATGTTTGTCCATCCTGCACAGATGTCTCATATCCGTATGTATGAGAAATTAATCATTTGAGAATGGACTAGCAAATTCCCAGAGTATCTAACAGCCAAAGAACCTGCAGGGCAATACCCCACTGGCCCAGAGACCTGCTCATAATCAGGCAATGAAAGTCAACATGACATGAAGAGACATCTCCTTCAGCAGGTGGGAATCTAGAGTTGTTAGCAAGCAACAGGAGAGTGGAGAGAATGCTCAAAATAATTTGGTAATCATGAGCCCTGCCACACGGGTGAAGAGGCACCCTGCCCACCCCTCATCCCCTTTGCCCTGGGAACATCCCTGTTTGCAAACAGGGAACCATGCACAATGCAATGCACAAAGTGATGGAGAACCCACCTCATACCTGGACACCCCTGTTCACTTTCCAAACTCCAAAAACACATTTCTTACCTTAGGAGATCATCAAATGAAGGAGATAACAAGGCTGAAGCCAGGCCTGAATTAGTAGCATATGAGCTACTCCTCAGTAACTGCCTGTGGCTATATGGTCTTACCCTATGGTACCCATAAGAAACACAAGGAACTTATCCCTCCCAGGAAGACTGTGCAATATAGCACAGGGTAATAGCACAATCATGACCTATCATTCCTGGCTAGCTGACCTACCTACTGCCACAGTAATTTGTTTGCCCACATAGACTTAATGGAAATCTAGTGCATGCTAAAATGCCAGCATGAAAACAAGATAAATTTTCATCAGACCAATTTAAATCTTAATCTTTCAGGGCTAAACAATCCCTTCTGCTGAGGGCTACAGATGGGATAAAAAGAATGCAAATAGCAGTCTAATCAGCATGACAGAAAGGGAAGATGTGAGAGCAGAGCCTTGTTTTCTATTTGAAACCCAGCCAATGAGTCATTTAATCTGCCACAACATGTATAGTACCAGTAGCTTGTAAATGAGATGATTAATATAAATTTGAAAACTTTTTTTTTTTAAGATGTAAAGTTGCAGATAGTTTCCTGTAGGCAGGTGGAACACCACCTCTGGCAACATCCAAATTGTCTGAAAGAATTAAGCATCAAATTTCTTTCAACAACCTGTGTAAGTACTTAGCCAATTTCAGTAGATACAATCTCACTAATAATATTTCTTGCACTTTCTTTCACATTGCTTTTGGTTGGATCTTTTTAAGGTTTTGTTTTGGAAATCAACTGAAATAGAGAGGTTTTAAAAATTATATCCCCTCTTTTTCCAAATACTTACTTTTCTCCCTATATTTGACTAAGCTTGTGTTACAGCAACTCTGTGTTTTCTAAGCTGGAAAGGTGCTTCATGCTTAATCAGTATGTACTGATAGATTTTTTTTCCTACTCTCTATTTATAAATAAATGCTCCATAAAGGGAGATAGCAGGGGAAAAAAAATCACAGAGGGGTAGGCTGCAGAAAAACAGATATGTAAGCTCTTCTCTTTCAGCCTGTATCCTCCATTTACTTTTAGTAGACTGAGAACAGGTATTTAAAATAAACCAAAATAAGGGACCCAAGAAGTACACATGGACGCTCACCCTGCCCAGGCTGAAGCACTCTCCACGGTGTGCAGACAGGCTTTGCTACCCAAGTGAGAAGAGGAATGAGGACACGAGGAACTTCAACATCTTCCAATTTTAATTAGATTAATGAGAGTGAAATACTGCTTGTGGTTCCCAGCAACAAAGTGCCAAGCCATTTTCCTGTGCAACCATGTGTGGGTGCCAGGCTGTGCCAGAGGAGCGCGGGCTTGCTGGTGGGACAGAACCCACACAGGGTGGGCTCGCTTACTGCTCCCTTTCAGAGATGTGGGTGAGGAAAGTTTGTCCTCAAAACCGATACAAGCTGTGGCTTTTCCCTCAGCTCACCTCACTAGTATTTCACTTCCAAAGGCCCATTTGTAAAGCTGGCTCTACAGGATTTAGTAGTATTTTTAATCTAGATTATTTTAACTGAGAGCTTGGCATGGGAAAGCAGCCATAGTCTAAGAGCACAATTTAAATCCAACTGAAATCACTGGAGAGAGTCTTGCTGGGTTCAGTGCACTTCGAATTAGGTATAATGAAACATCTTCTGCCAACACACTACAAACCATGGTTGTAAAGTGTCGACAGAGACAGGTTGCCTTTACACTGGACCAACATAAGGGCAGTGCAAGATTCTCACGTAAAAAGTACTTACAGACTTGTACTATGTAAATATTCTCTTTCCAGATTAATTTAAAGTCCCATTTGAAGAAACTTCAAGGGTTGCCACTATTCCAGATTTCTACAGATCCAAATGATAAATTGATATATCTCTCTTAAATAAAATTGAATAAAGTTTTGTTCAAAAGAGAACATTTGTAAAATAAATTGAACTGTAGTGCTCTCATTATCTTTCCTAACTATTCAAATCCCCCAGTCCTCTCCACTCCCATGCAGCAGATATCCCACTTTCTAAACTAATTTCTAAGCTTTTTAAACTTTCTAAACTAATTTTCTAAATTCCAGCACTAATTACACTGACTTTATTAAGGTGATTCCATTTCTGCTGTGGTTGAAATTGCTGTGGTGACATTACTGTAAGGTTCACTGATGGTGACACACGTGAAAAAAAAAAAAAAGGAGGCCAAATTTGGATTAGACTCTCCATCTGCAAATATTTCTGTACAGATGGATGCACGCATAGAAGTGATCTCACTAAAGTCAATGGGACGAAACACCAACACAAGGGATATAGGTTAACTGCCTACGGTAAGGTACATAATTAGGCTTCCACAGCCAAGAGATAAATTTGATATAATCAGGGAGGTAAGAACGTGGACACACCCTGGAGGCAGGTAATGATGGGACATGCTCTTCAGAGTTTCTTGCTGCAAGCACAGTTAAATGATTCTTATTAATGCTATGGCCAAACACCCTGTAGGATGGAGAATGTTGGCTGTGGAACAGCTACCCTTACAAAGAGCCTGAGAGGTCTGCACTGAAGAAAGGCAGCACTCTGCTAAGCCAGTTTTAAACTAATTCACGTGAAGTGGCACAAAATTAAAGTCTGTCTGCAACAGTGAACCTGTTTCAGAACCATGTCAAATTCACTACAGATTTTAATTTGTATGCAAAAGACCACATTCAGTGAGCTTGCTGCCAATTAAGATTATTTATAGAGAACATGATGTTTAATTTCAAACCTCACAGTTTCAAGGAAGAGAGGGCAGGCCCTGAATGAATACAAATGGGAGACTCCCAACGGCATTGTCATGTGTCAAGAAACAACATTTGGCTGCAGAGATCCCAGAGTGATGCAGCTGTGTGGGACAAGTTGTCCTTGCCCTCCCTTGTCTGGCCTGCTACCTCCTGACTTGTGAGAGCCCTCCTGTCCCTTGCAGTCCCCATGAGCTCAACCAGTATCAGCAAAACCAAGAAATTTCAACTGAGAGTCCTGGGAGGAGGGGGGACATTATGCAGGAGGTGGGGGCTGCAGCTAGCCCCCTGCAGTGCAGGTGGGCCACAGGCTACATCTGGGGATATTCGGGAACAGTGAGCCTTGCTCCTGAAGACCTTCAAAACCTTGCCACTGGCAGCCACTTTATCCAAAACTCTGGATTTTATGCAGGTATTCATGCAGGTATTTAGAATTTTTAAAATTATTTAAAAGTATTTTTGAAAGTGTCACTTTCCTGGCAGGGTTACATCAAAGCCAGGACAGGTTACATACTCTACAAAGTCACAGAGCCAAGAGCACCCCAGGCTCAGAAGCTGCTAAAGGGAAGGAGCTGCTGGCAGGTTTTAACAGGCTCTCGCCAACGGAGATTTTTAATAAGCACAGAACACCACAGCAATAAAAATGTAATGTGCTATCCTGGGGTAAGCTTGAGAATGAGCTTCCTAAGGAAACCTTGCTGTTGATTTTCAGTGAGGCACAGCCTATACCTTATCCTGATCTATCTGGCCTGGAAGCTACTGAGCCTGTTGGCACAGGGCTTATCCAGTCCTTAACTACAAATCTTAACCATCAAAATTAAATACATTAAAAAAAAGGCTAGATGAGTTATTGTTAGTGATTCTTAGAGGTGATGACAGTGTACCCTACGAAATAGGTACACATTATGCTGGATGCTGCCAACTACGCTGCATTACGCTGAATGTGATGAGGTATTTTTCATTAATACCTACAAAGAAAAATAAGGGTGTTCCCAGCAACAGCAATATTATTGCTAATGTCACAGATGAGTAAAATCTCAGTTGCAATGGTGTATAAAGTTCTTGCTATCTGTGTGTTCAGGAAAGATGAATTCCGTCTGAGACAGACAGGGAAGGTCCACCAAGATGGTAAGAGAATGGGACTGCATGATGAGAGAGAAAACTGAAGGGACCCATCCTCACAAAAAAAAACCCTGAGATATTATATTGTTGCTATTTAATGCCCTGGGGCAAACACCACAGTGTGAGAAGATTCAGCCAAGCTGAAGGAGAGTGCTCCAGAGCAGTCTGTCTGTAGGAGCAGTGAAGGCAAACAACCTAACCTAAGAATGAACCTTATTTTCATCTTTTTACAAGCTTTAAATGAAATGTTTAGGGTTTTTTGGTGTACAATAATCAAAAAGGTCCTTCCCTTTCTCACTTCTTATATTTTACAAATTGTCTCACTGTGGCACTATGTCAGCAGCATTTCTTGGCTCTGCCATGCTGCCTTCTGTGTATTGCATATTATCAAAATACAAAATCCTCTGATTTGTGGTAACATCATTAGCCAAGGTGACTGGTGCAGTAGCAACAGGCAAGAAATGATAACTTTCCTGTGGTCAAGTTGTAAATTACTGATCTATAGTCTGTTACACTGAAAGGAGAATGCTGTAGCATGTTGTATTAATATAACTCCGTATTTCTTAATCCATCAGGCAGAAAAGCACTGCTTTCTGCTGTACACACTTTAATATTTTTAGTTGTTAAAATAATTTAAAATATTAATTAATCGACATCAGTAGATTTAGAGAAGGATGAAATGCAATTATGTGGGAAGCCTGTACTCACGGTTTATCCATCAAAAAGCAAAAGGTGAATTTTCTGGAATTGGCAAATAAACTGATAGAAAAATTCTTGGCAGTGCTTTTTAAATCTATCTCCAAATCTGCTCATATACCAAGTGCCTCATTAAGAAGAATGCAAAGGTGGTTAGCAGAGTAACAGTGACAGAGATGATTACTACTGTATCGTTCCTATGACCAAGTTGCAAATCAGAGGTCAAGGTGGGACATACAGAGAGAGGACAGCAGTGCTGATGGGATCTATCTCAGCGGGACTGATAAATAATAACAAACCTGCCAATCTAAGAATGAAAAAACATGATTTGAACCCAAGTCACAACAATGATTTTAATTTTATTATATTTTTATATATATAATAGAATTTAGAAAATGCATTTGTCTCCTGGTTTGATAGCCCAGGTTTCTTGTGCAACCAGAAAAACTGAAACTTACTAAAAGCAAAAGGAAATGGAAGAAACTGGCATTCACATGGCATCAGGATGTAGGATAAATACGGGACCGTGGGACTGAATTAAACAATGGCAATGCTGCATTGGCTAAAATAAACAAAATGCTCACATACCAACTATTTCAAAATAAATTACGATAAATGGCAGTCTCAGAACAGCTGTTTTCTAGTTATTAGTTGTTTTACTCCTCAATAAGGTAAGTTTGGTGACAGATCTCTTTGATTTATAAAACACTTTATTTGTTGCAAAATCCCATCTATAAACAAACAAGTTTATTGCAACTTAAGCTGCAATCCCTCCTGTTATACTGTCAGGTCTGATTAAATTGACCGTAATCTGGTACACCAGTTTATTGTAATAGGCAGATATGGGTTTCTTCTCATGAGAACAAAGTAATGGATATGCGGAATGAAGACCTTTTTTTTTAAGTTGTACTCTGTTCTAAAGCAGCAAAAAACAACAACAAGAAATGAGAACCATGATGCATCCATAAACATTGTGGAGGTTGTCCACCTAGACTTTAGTAAAGCCTCTGACACCATTTCCCAAGGCATTCTTCTGGAGAAACTGGCTGCTCATGGTTTGGACAGGTGTACAGGTGTTGGTCAAGAGCTAGATGAATATGAGCCAGCAGTGTGCCCAGGTGGCCAAGTGCATCCTGGTTTGTATCAGAAATAGTGCGGCCAGCAGGGACAGGGAAATGATTATCCCCCTGTACTCAGCACTGATGAGGCCGCACCTACAAGAAAGTGGGCCCCTCACTACAGGAAAGACATTGAGGTGCTGGAGCATGTCCAAAGAAGAGCAAGGAGGCTGGTGGTCTGGAGCACAGGTCGTACGGGGAGTGGCTGAGGGAACTGAGGCTGTTTAGCCTGGAGAAAAGAAGGCTCAGGAGAGACCTCATCGCCCTCTACAGCTACCTGAGAGGAGTCTGTAGTGAGGTGGGTGTTGGCATCTTTTCCCAAGTAACAAGAAATAGGACAGGAGGAAATGGCCTCAAGTCATGCCAGAAGAGGGTTAAATTGGATATTAGGAAAAATTTCTTCACTGAAAGGGTTGTCAAGCATTGGAACAGGCTTCCCAGGGAAGTAGTTGGGTCACCATCTCTGGAGGTATAGACGTGTAGACATGGTGCTTAGGGACATGGTTTAGTGGGGGACTTGGCACTGCTAGGTTAACAGTTGGACTTGATGATCTTAAAGGTCTTTTAAAACCTAAATGATTCAATGATTCTATTATTTTGGTGCTGGCCTAAAACAAGCACTGGCATTCTTCTCACTAAAAAAATCCCCCGTTATGAGACCTTGTCCAATATCAGTTTAATAGCCTCTTACGGCTCACTATAATGGTGCAGGTGCCACTTCCCAACCTGCATCGCCCCACCAGGCGGCATGGAAAGTTTAGCTTAATAACTTTCCCTTGTTGTTTAAACAGGTTAAGTAGATTTAATTTTTTGCCAAATACTTTACACAGAATAAATCATCTGAGAGCCAGGACAGTTATGCTGAAAGAATTAATTTCTGCGTGACAACGCCTGTCATCACTTTTCCATTGAATCAAAAAACAGATCTCAGAGTCAGCTACAGTTGAATAAGTTAGTCTCTTATTTACAAAGCAAAAAGTAACTGTGCTTAAAAACTCCAAATATTTTGTTTGATGGCTAATGTTAGGAAGGAAATAAAACAGTTTTAAGAATGAGTAAGAAAATAGTCTGAAATGCCTCACTGTGGTTTGCTAAGTATTTTTTCCCACATGACAAAACAAGCTTTCATCTGATTTTCTGGCTTGTGGGTCTAGATTTCACAATGTGGGTGACACAGATGACACAATGGTGGTTCTACACCTCTTGACTCTTCCCTCTTCCCTCTGGTCCTACCAGAGGGGCATGGAGAAAACAGCCAGGTCCTTCCTCTCCTACAACAAGAACTTCATCTTTTCTTACCTGTAGCTTCCTTCTTAACCTCTTGACACAAAGCTCTGCATTCAAAAGAAGCATGCCCTGAGCAGATAAAAGTTGGAGGAAAGGAGCAAGTAATGACCATGCAAATGCTTACAGGGAAAAAAATAGGGAGGGAGAATGTCACAGGCTGACATCTTTACAGGAACAAAATAACACATCAATAAATCTCTTCTTCTGCAATGATCCAGCAAATATCAAAATCACCCATTCTGGAGCAGGAGCACTTAGATCTCAAGGTGACCAACTAGCAAACATACCAGTAATGACCAGCCACAAATATCCTACTCTTCCCAAAACTTACTTGATGTTATAAATATTCAGGACTAGCTCAAATAAATCCCTCAAACAAACATTTCTAACAGGGAAACAGGCTCTCCCACCTGTCTAAAATCTTGAAGAAAAAGGAGAGGCTGAATTCTTCACCCTAGGAGATGACACTGAAAACCCAAGGATTGGGAAAAAAACAAATTAAACACTGACAAAGTGCTGTCCATGAAACTGCAGCACCCCATAGCACCTAGGCATTCTCTTGATACACAGGCAAATGAATATGTTGCTTAACACCAATGAGGTTTGACAGCTATGTTTACATACAGGCTTAGAAGATCAAACGAAGAAGAGCACTGAAGTTGTAAGTTTAACGTTGAGAGGTTGATTTGTGCAAATTTTACAACTATCTCAGGATTTACATCCCTTCTAAACCTGTTTTTGAGCCTTTTCAAAGTATCTCTGAACATTCCCACTACTCACAGAAGTAACTAGTCCTCTTCCCAGTCTTGCTGACTTCTGAGCCTAGTTGCTATTTCTTGGCAATGAGTCTCAAGCTCCAGCTGTACATTACATAAAATGCATTTTCATTAATCTATTTGGAATTTGCTCATTGTTCCCTTGCTCCTGTGCTGTGAGAAAGGGAATAAAAGCAACAAATCTAACCATTCTAAATGCTTTAGTATGTTGTCTAATTTTGCACTTTCCCTTTTGCTTATACCCTTACAAATGAAAAAGTTCCAAACTTTTCACTCTCTGTGGAAGATTGGATTCATTGGGGGTGCAGGACCTGCATCTTTCTATTCTTCCTGTGCTAGGAGGGGAAACTGGGAAAGCTTTGTTACCTCTACCATCAGAAAGGGACCGACACATCATGCCTGTTGAGGAATATCTAAAGACACAACATCAAACTGCTGGACCAAGCATGTTCCAGAGAAAGGAAGGGTTTTTTTCATGTGTCAGCCTGAGGCATCGTTAGAAAATCATTTACTTGTAGAGTTCTTGTTCTCAAGCTGAGGAAAGCAATGAGTAAATGAGACTATCAGGTGCTTTCCTGGGTGACTCTGTGCTGTCAGTCACTAATAAAAGTAGCTCCCATCTCAGATGTCAGTGGATGAAACATGAGTACTTCATTTAGTCACCTTAAGACACTTCTAAATCCAATGCTGCCTTCTTTCCTTTCAAGTTAGAAACTTCTTTCCTCTTCTAAAGCATTGCTAACGGCAAGTGTTGCAGAGTTTTGCAAATCATTATCATCCAAATACATTTCTTTAGTTATTGTAGGTTTCAGTTACCATTTCAAATCCATCTAAGAAATGTGTTTCCTAAAAGGAATAGTGATTACACTGTGATGCTGGGCTAAGGAGAATATAAGCCTTGTTCTAGTGAAAGCAGAGACTCAGATTTCAAAGGTCATTGTTTGCTTAATCCTTTCACAGCAAAAATTTGATTTCCCATGATACAGATTTGAAATTACTGAAGAACTGAAAACTACCATGAATGGGTTGTACTAGATGATATAAAACACTGCAAATGAGAGTTCTCATCAAAAAAAAACTTCAGCAGGAAAGCAGACCCAAATGTTCATGCAACGCACATAATTTTTAGAGTTAAAAGTAATGACAAAAACTGAAATACTTGGATTCTCCACAGCTCAAGTTATTTTAACTTTCCTCCCAAAGCCACTTCATCCCTTTGAACAACATCAGTGACATGGGGAGGTCTCATATATTGTATTATAATGCAAAAACCAAAAGCTTCATCTAAAACTAGAAACAATTCATCTACTTCTGAAGTTGTAATAGGGGAAACAGAGAGTTTTCTCGTGAAGAAATGCAGATGAGCTGAATGCATCTAGATCTGGATTCCTATTGACTTTACCACAGCTAGTGGTCAAAAAGACAGAGAGGAGGAGTTCTGGCAGCAAATATCTCTCTAACAGCTGTAGATGAGTTTGCTGCTGCCCCAGCAAGAAGCAAGTTGTATCAACTATAAAAAGTATGAGTTGGGATTGACTAGTCTGAGGCCACGAGGAAAAAAGACTGGGCTGACTGTGACAGATTTCAGATAAACCACCTGCTTTGGAAACACAAGCCAATAGCCCTAATCCTGAGTATATATATTGATGGTATCCAAAATACGCAGACTAAATAGTTCAGAAAAAACTCAAATGATCCTAGAAAGCAGCCTGCCCCTACACTGCTGTGAGGCACGCTCACTGCCCAAAGTCTTATGCGATACCAACTTTCACTGGCGTGCCAAGGTGGGCACATACCAGCTGTGTGCCCTGTTCATCCCCAGGCCAGTCTCTTCTGGCACTGGGTGCTTCACCAGCTCTGATCAGCCCCACACATGCCATCGGGGGGGATGGGGACAGAGGAGACCTCCCATTCTTAGCTCTCTGGGGATCCAATTGGGCCACCAGGAAAAGCCATGTCTGAAGACTGACTGACAGCCAGAGAGTTCTTGGAGTTGAAAAGAAGGAAAAGAAAGATCGGTAATGTTACAGTTTTATAGATTAAAAAGAGATTATAAACGGAAGCTGGAAAGGCTGTCATGGAAACAATAAAATTGGCAAAATATCACTTTGGTTTTGCTCAGTATTGTTGTTTGATCAAAATCTTACATGCTATTAATGCTCTCTCCAGCACGGCATGAAAGAACATGACACACTAAGAAAGAAAGAGTGTTTAAGAATGATCGATGTAGCAATGCCTCATAGGTCTAGAGGAAAGCTGGTCTGAGAATCAAAATATATGCATAAAAAGTAGATGCAGTATTAAGTCCTGTGGGGCTCCTTAATGCATGAACTAGCCAGAAAACAAATTTATCAAGAGACTGATGTGGAAGACAGGAGAAGTATGCTCTGATATGACCTTTCATGAGATTCAAGATTTTAGCACCCACAAAAGCACTACCTTCTTCCTAACCAAGAGACATAATCTACTCACTATGCATGCTTTCATTAGTCCTACTAGGAGTGGTGTGAGCAGAGAAACTAATTAATCTGCCCCTGTAGATTTCTGCCTTGTTATTGAATTGTCTATTAAAGGATGAGCCTGTGATGAAGCCTACCCTTCAGCAAATCTCTGATGATACATCTGTCTTCTTTCCAGCTTGACTGAAGTTTATGGGAATGTCCAGGACCCCAGGGATCTCTGTCCCTCTAGTCCAGAGCGGCCAATGGGTTCAAGAGGTGTTTGCGGGGCATTAAGACACACACATGTGCAGTCAGCAAATACTGCACTTGCCTTGCCTTGCCAAGAAACTAGATAAAACAAGACACTCTCCTCATCTGCTTATTAAAGGAAAGTGTCCAAGAGAAATGTGGAGAAATATTTTGCAGAACTGCTGCTTACTTCCTTTTAATAATTGTTGCATTAAGGGAAGTTGGAACAGCCTCAGAAATCAATACATAATTCAGATTTCATGAATAGCTGACCTCCAGAAAAGGATGTAGGTGGTCAAGCACATCTGCTTGACTTGAACGGGATCAGACTGTGAAAATCAGCAATGAAAAACAAAGTGAGAGACCAGCGGTGCAGTGGCAATAGGACACAAAGCCTTTCCCTTCTGTACTATTTTATGATCAAAATATCGCTAGTCCTAGAGAAAGATAGTGTGAATCTGTCCTGGGGCCAGGCGCTGGAACCAAAGTAACATACAGAGTTGGGTTTACTCCATTTCACACCTTCTAAGCACATATTTTATATATGTGCTTCCAGTGTAAAAGATAACAAATAGACTTAGCGAGCAAAAGCCATTTCTGGCCTGTTTAACTGCATGGAATTGTTTCAATGAACATAAACATTAAGAATATAAAGAGAAGCTAATACCTCAATAATATTAACAATCTTTCTTTGTTCAGTCTTCCAATGATCCAAAAGGAAAATAAATTTATCAAGCTGAGCATGTGATTGATGCTCATTTTTGTAATTTTTCCTCTAGTAATCTTGCAAAATTTATGATGTTTGTTGTTTACAATTTAGATAAAAACAGACCAGCATCCTGAAATACTGATTTATAAATGTCAAAATATAAGCAAATTTGCTTCTGCACTATCAGACTATATATCTTATTAACAACTAATCTTATTACATAAGATCTATGTGCTGTGCACTTATAAACCACATTATCAGCTTCATTTAACTTCAATCAATTTCATGCCCTAACAAGCATTTATCAAGATAATATGAATGACATCACATATTTTGCCATAAGGTGTTTTACAACTCATACCTGGCTAGACAGTGTTTATTCCTCAAACTCTTCCATAATTAGATATTGCTTAAGTATCTCGTGTGTGCGCTAGTGCTCTGAAACACTCCGTGTAAATACACCTTGGAAAACTGACTTACCACCTGTGGGGGAGATGATATCATACTTCCTTGGTGGTATTACCATAAACCCTCAGTTCACATTTGCTTGTAATACGAGACATGGGAAACACATGCTGCATGTAGCTAGAAGAAAAAAATGACACATCTTACTTTTTAATCACTTCAACTTTCCATGGCATAGCCAAGTTTTTTGTGGTGTTTTTTTAGTGTAACGTTCTTGTCTTCATTCTCAGCCGCAATCTTTTCAAGCTGGTGTTCTCATTGCAGCATATGCCTCTCATGCTAGAAGACAGTGGTTTTGTTATAGAAGTCAATTTTAGTGAAAATAAAGGAACTGGACACATATACCATGGGAAAACTGGTCTACTGTCAACATATGCATTTAGCCTGAATCCTCTCATCTTCCCTGAAGAAGGTTAAAGTCAAAAGAAATGCTATGGAGTATGATAAACCAGAGAGGATTTGTGGGGACTGAACACATGAAGAACCTTACTGGGAATCAGAAATGCCTTGTAACTTCCACCAAATCCCCTGGCAATCCCACATTTCAAGAGGTTAATAGGGAAAGTGCCTGATAATTGGGTGAAATAATTAAATGAGTTCTGAGTTCTCTACATCAGCTATGAGCAAAGAAATGTACCATGGTCACAGAGCAACTGCACTTCTATCAACTTCAGAGAGGAAATTTATCCTAGTAGGATTTGGTCTCTGCATTAGGGTCTTGCATGTATGCCCAATTTTCATAATTGTCCTCTATGTTTTCCGTACAAAACAGAATAGATATTTTAAATAGCAAAAGATATGCCACTAAAATGTTTTAGTTCTACATTCACCAGAGATGAAAAGATGAGATGTACAGTTACTGAAAAAAAGAAATGAAAGATAACTTTGATGAAGATGGTCCTACCTGTGTACTCTACCCAAATATGCACACATTGCTGTATTTTTTCAAGCATTAAAACAGACTAGTTGGGAGATGAGGAGGAGAAGTCAAGAATAATGAAAGTGTTTTCCAAGCAAATCGTAAAAATAGCTCTTATTAAAGTAGAAATAGCTGCTTCTGGGGACACGTAAACCCCTGTGTCATTTTCATGGGAAAAGGCAATACTCTTAACTATTACAATGCTGTTATGATAATAAAGTAATAAAAGCAATGAAATTCAAAGGTAGCTACACATCCATATAGTTAACTATTATAACTCCATACTGCATTTTTTCAACCTTTTTCACTACCTTGCAAGATCTTGCTGCAGGACATATAATATTGAAATGAAATTGCTTCCCACTCTGAAGAGAGCCACAAGATAATACAAATAGCAATCCTGGGGTGTGTGCCACAAGATTTATCTTAAAAAGAATCAAAACTTTTTGTTCTACTCACTTGTGCTCTTTTGAATATTCTCTCAGTTTTAGGCTCTGGCTTTAAGAATAACACAGAGCAATAGTAAGGTGCCTGGAAAAAAATCAACAAGAATTGCCATATATCTAGGAGCTATAATCTACAAGGAGGCTGAGGGGCTCCACCTAGAGAAGATTTAGGGGAGACACCATGTCAGACTTCAAATATATAAAGGACTGCAGACAGAAGAGCCTATTCTCCACATCCTTGACGGATAAAAAGTGATGTATCTGAACTGCAAGAAGGAAACCTGAATTGTGACATTTGGGAAAGGGCAACAAAGCCTCAGACATACTGTCAAAGGCCAAAGTGGATCTCCATTGGGTAGGGTTTTTGAGAGAGCTCAGACAACACATCTGCTGGAAGCATGACATGAGTATTTGATCCAGGCTTGGCAGAAGCACAGTGGGCTGTGTTGTCCCTCCTCCATGGCTCCAGCCATTTACTCCATCTCTGCAATTTCCAGCTGTAGTTTTTAGCCACTTGGCCCCCTAGGCTGCTCCACCTTGCGCATGGGGGCACAAAACCAAGGAACAAGGGGTCACAGTGGGGAGCTCTGTGTCCTCTGGATGCTCATGTGTGTGTTGCTGGTGAATGGCACATCTGCAGCCGAGGCTGTGGCTCTGCACCTGAGCTGTGCATGGCTTTCTTCTCCCATGAGTCAGGGCATGACCACATCCACAGTGGAGCTGGAGTCATTTGTCCCAGGTGATACCTAACAGATGTAATAAAAGAGGCACTCCCTGATGGCATGTGGAGTTAACTACTTCTTGCCACAAGTATTTTTCTACTACTTTTGGGGTTTTAAACCTGTGTTTTGTAGCTGGATTTCTCAAATGAGTTTGTAAGAGGTGCCAGGAAAATATTTCAAGTAAGGTAAGCCGGTGTCATCAGTCAGCTTCATCACTTGGCATTAAGATGAAAGTAATTGTGGTGCCTAGTTGATTTTAATACAGGTCTGACTTGTCAAAAGAATATTTGGTGAACAGCATAAGTGGATGCATGTAATTTTTTCTCCTGGTATAGAAGATGCTTGGTTTTTTCTCACATTTTCTGAGTAAGGTGGAAAATATCTGTCAGAAGTTATCTATCACTGGGAACACTTAGCAAGTGTCTGCTTGAATGTAAAAAGGTATTAGGTATAACAGGTAATGCCAGGAAAAAGTATAAAAAAGGAAAAAGAGTGTGTAGATAAAGTATAGGAACATAAGTAATTAAATTTTATTTTACTGCCAAGTAAGTAAAAAATGTCAGGGATGGCCTCTGGAAAGTCCCTAATCATGTTGTTTCAGTGTTTTCCTCTAAAATGGAATTTTAATAATTACCCACCTCACAAGCATGCTGTGCTGCTATGCTTAGGAGTGATTGCAAAAGGGTATGCGATTACCTCACAAAAAAATGTTATTCACATTATTATCACGATGATCTGTGTATATTTATGCAAATACATTTGCGTCCCCAGGTGATCTATTTCAGATGCTGGCTGGAATTTATAGGTAACTACTTACACTTAGATTTTTCCTCAATATCTTAGTACAATTGATTGACAGAGATACTTATTCCAGATTACAAACTGTTTTACTGTATAATCTGGACAGTTGCCTAGATCTTAAATCAAGAGCAAATAGTGAATAGCCCACTCAAAATGCATCCTGTAATATGTAACAAGGATGATACAGAGCAAATTATGTTGAGGAAGGGTACATTAAAACCACAGTAAACAATCAATTTTAAAATGCCCAGTGTGGATTTAGTAAACAAAATCCATATACTTACCTGCTGAAATAATTATTTTATTATTATTATTATTATTATAATGTTCATAATAATAATAATTTCAGCTGACCTTGATGGAAAGGTAAGAATTACACACCATACAGAACAAGTCACTCTACAACTCAGTAATACAACTCCACAAGGCAAGTATACTTGGAATATCTAAAATACCTGGGCTACATAAAACTGATACAACCTTGCTCTGTCATTTCAGATTAGTCCAGAATAATCTGAAGAGATATGATCACCTATGTAGAGTTATACCAGACTAGATAGGATTTTTTTCATACTGCTCTTATGGGTATCCTATCTCCTTACACATCTGGCATAAAGCATACAAACTGTCAGAACAAGTTTGTCCTGCCAGATGATGTGCTAACGCACCGAGGTGGCATTAGCATGCGCTCACATATCCTACAGCTCAGCGTGCTGGAAGATGACTTACGAGAGAGGTGTGTCCACTACTTTGGCTTTCAGGAAATAAGAGTTTAAATGAGTGTTAAATGAAGGGGCTGTCGTTGCTATTATTACCAGAAAGGAGGAATTCTTATCAACGTGAACATTAAAGTTCACGGTAGAATCATCTAACAAGACTGTCAACAAACAGGACTGAAAAGTACTCAGATATATGAGTGATATTACCAGGACTAAGAAGAGTCAACTTTAGACCCATGCAAGCCAAGAGGTGTGTGGGCTTGCACGGAGCAGGCCCTGGCTGCCTTCCACCTGCAGTGCTTGGTAAAACTGCACTGAAGTGCATAGAAGTGCAGCAAGGCCACCACCATCCCTGATCCGCAAAGCCATCTCAGACCACAGCAATCCTGAAACAGGCCACAGTCAAACCCATTCACCCCCATCAAAACAAGGTAAAACCATGTACATGCCAATGACGGCAGAGAAACATTTTTCTAACTTGACGAGACCTCCAACGCAAAGCCTTCTCCATTGCTCTGTTGTCTTGCCACAAAGTTTTTCCTAGCATTTAAATCTTGGGTAATGATCAGCTAAGTTTTGACCACACATCCCTTAGAGCTAGAAAAAGCCTCAGTCCTTATTACTTTTTAAGCCATTCACCCAAATACTGAAATCCTTATCAGCCTAAGCAAGCCAAAGAATTTCCATCTTGAACTTTGCTGTAGTTCTTGCTGCTCTGCTCTAATCCCCCTCCAGCCTATCCACATGTCTCTTGAATACAGTGCTTAAATTCAACAGAGTTCCCCTGCTGTGACTTCACCAGGGCAGGAAGAGACTGACAGCCACCACGCATGTCTTACATATTATTCTGCTTCTTATCCATTGCAGACTGACATCTGCCTTTTGCAACGTCCCCACACTTTCTGTTTAATTTGTGATCTATCGTGACACCAACCTCCCTGATGCTGGTGCAGAGGCTGCCTTCTCAGGCAAGGTTGCCGCTTAGAGGCATAAGCATTGAAAATACTATTAGGTAGATACCATGAACCAATCTTATTTGTGTCTAGTCCTCTGCATTTGTATTACTTCATCTTGTTGGTGTCCAGCCCTCCCTGCAGCATACCCAAATCACTCAGGAAGCTAAGCCTGTCTCCTGTACTCGCAGCCTGCTGAAGCTGCCCTCTCTAATTTGAATCATGTGGAAATACTAACTCGCATCAAATGGCCTATCATTTCTCTTGGTTGGAATAACTTAAGGAAAAGTATGCTGCTTAAGTCAAAAGAATAATTTAGTAAATGTTGAGTTTATCAACATTTTTCAAAGCTTGTATTTTCTCAGCATTTTAAGAAATCCGCCATGCAAAAATATTTAGTATGATTGGCACCATCACTTTTCATTGGATGCCATAAACAGTGAAGCTGTTTGTGTGCTGAAACCATGCTTAATCATGTCTACCAAGACTAGCTGTATCTCCCTTGTCTCTCCACACCTGGACTTCACACGCTTTCAGGAAGTGACTTCCCACTCCACTCTACCTCAACAGCAGATGAGCGCTGCCCACTACGGAAACAGCAACAGTAAATAACACCACAGCAGATTGTTACTGCTACTGTATTTTACATGTGCACTGCTTCAGACTCGGCATTCATTTCTGTGATCCTTATCCAGCTGAAGGTCACAGTAGCTGGTTTGTCCTCCTGATCTAATGTCAGGTTTCTGTCTGGGAATTCAAAATCTGCAGTAGACTGAAGACATACCTCATGCTCCAGCAGCCACTGCTTTGCAACACAAGAATTGCAAATGCTGAGCATTAATTAGACAGAACCAATCTCAATCACTCTACTTTCATCAAACAAACCCTTATCTTCAGTAGGACTTTTTCTTGCATGTACAAGTGAAATGTGGGTCTGCTGGTTCTTTACAGCTTCTTCATATCTGACTCCTCACACTTCTCTTTTGATAACGTAACCCAGGATTACTTTAATAAAGGAAAAGGAAAATATTTTACTATGCTTGTCGCATGCTTTTTCACAGCCTGCACACTGGTGGGCTTTCTTGCCCAGGGGAAAGGGAAAGGTCAAGGCACAGAAATACCCAAGTCTTCTTCAGCTTTCGCTCCAGGATACAGTTTATTATCTAAACATCAAATTCATAAAGTAACACAAAGCAAAGCTATTCCCTCATCCAAAGCCAGCTGCAGGGGCTCCCAGGATTTCCATGCCAGAAAAAGGGCACACATCTTCATCTAAACCCCTGCTGAATCAAGTGACAAGCAGGCAGCCTGTAACCCTTTCCTGACTGTTTAACCCTGTCACAACAGGATTTGCTGTTTTGAATGTTTTATTCCAGGGCTCAAGCACACAGTTTTACACTCCTTCAAGTTTTTGAGAGCACAACATTTTAAGTGTTTGATTTGTGCATCAGTACTTACAGAAACATTCGATAATTTTCCTAAACTTATTTAAAAATCAGGCTGTGGAGTGCTATATGTGGTGGGGGTTTTTTTTAAACAAAATGGAAACCTTTCTTCAGCAGAACAAGCCTGTACATACATTTTATCTTTCAGAAAGATACTGACCACAGAAAGACCAACCGTGTGTTAAAGAGTTCATGATCTCTGAGAAACTGCTATTAGATGTGAGTTTTCTACTCAGTCAAAGTATCAGGACAAACGGGGAAGAACAACAATGAAGATATGCAAAAGTGTTATGTATTTTGGATGCTTAGAACTGAAAATCATCATAGTAAACAGCAAATTAATAAGAGTTTTTTAAAGGGCAGATAAGCTGGAGAGTTGAAAATGGGAAGCAAGAAATAGAAGAGCAGAGAGGAGAAAAGCAAACGGATTTATTTTCAAGGCTGGTTCAGATAAATGTCTTTCACAAGCAGACCGTGGTTGCCTGCTGTACTGTGGGCTTGTGAAGATGAAAAGTAGTAAAAATCAGGAGTAAAAACTCAATCCCTCAATCACTATTCCGCAAATTTAAGCTCCATTTTCCTGGATGCTGACTGTGCAGGGTCTATTTTAACAAGATAGAGAACAATGGAATGGATAGTGGGCAGATCTACAAACTATTATCACTCCCAATTTTATGGGGAAGCTGAGGCACAGAAAAGATTAAATGTGCTTATGTCCAGAAACACAAACTTACATGGTGCTCTTGTAACAATAGGTCCATCTTGTCTTCTGCTATTTTATCATTTTATGATGAGCTCATTTGTAAGAGTAGCACTTGCTCTCTGTACCTTATCCCACTGCCTCTGAGGGAAGTGTAAGTAGTACAGTCTGTCCCCTAAATCCCATAAAACTGCATTTAACTCATGTTATTTTCACTTAACTGGAGATGAGAGGTGGTGCTGAGAATGAACGGGATCCTTTCCCTTTTCTGAACCTCCAAGCGAAATGTCTAATTAATTCCTTTGGTGCAGCCTTCAATACTGGGTTAAGACATGTAGCAGAAATAAAACCACTCAAGTTTCAGACCTCAAGGTTAGTTTACTTGCCTGGCAGATAAAAACACTTCCTTTCTGCTTGAAGACCAGCTAATTTGATGTGGAATCACTGAAATAAAATTTGTTTAAAATGTCACTATGTTTCTCTGTGGTTACTTTCAAAGGTGAGTAAGTCAGTGTGTGGTCTTGGCACTGGACCCCACATCCCCTTGCAGTTTTCTGCTGTAGCTACTAGACTAACTGCTTGCTCTTCCTCTCCTGCAGGACCAGGCAACCCATGAGTGGTGGATATTCTTTAAATCTTGCTAAGTGAGGCTAGCTCAAATAAAATCTCTCCAAGTAGTGTGGGGGAATGAGGCCCATGCAACAAAATGTGGATCGCATCTCCATCACAGGCCCCCACTCCTCAGTAGTCCTGCATCCCTGCACTAACTCCGTTGCCACAAATCATCTCATTTGTAGCTTCCTCCTCCACCTCCAATCTTCTCCCTGCCATGGCAGAGTATGTATGAACAGGGAATCCTACTCGCCTTTTTTGCTTAATTTTCATAAAGCTTTCATGTGGTCAGTTGCAGAAGCAGCCATGAACAAACCACAGCCTGGATAACGTGATCATATCTTCCTTGCCTGAAGAGAGGGCAAGACTTGGGCTCTACACAAAACTGCACTATAGGCCTTTACATAACTGGTGGATTAAGTAGGAACCAAATCAGGTTCTGTCACTTTAAAACTTTCCTCCGCCCTCCATCACCTCCATCCATCAGTTGCCTGCAGCATGTATATTGAGGAATCGCGTGCAAACCTTACCATAACCCAAGGCTTAACATAAACTATACTCTTTCAGGTCATTGGCAAATAACAGGTATATCCGGTTGTGTCTTTGTACTTGCCTGCACGCAAATTAAAAGCGCATGTAAAGTTACAATAATCAAAGTCAGTCAGGGGGAAGGGGAGGAGAGCAGGGGGATAATAACCGGGGGATCAGGTTATTTATCTTCACAGGGAAGCCACTGAGAGGAGCCTGCTTGCATGCCATTTACACCTCAAAAGAAAGACAGGGCCAAACCTGGCTTCTGGCCAAAGCCATCCCCTAGAGAGCCTCAAACTGTGCCTAATCCTGCCTTCTCCCTGCAGATGGTAAAGCACCCTGTTACCTCCACCACTGCTACCTCTTCCCAACAGTGCCTCGCAGCGTTTTAAACTTCCTCCTTCTCTATAGGGTGAGAGAGCTCCTATGGGAGAGGACAGTGGCCAAGATGGATTTTGGGCTTTCTTCTTTGGGAGACCTTTGCTCTCATGTTCTCAGCTACGGCTGCTTTTGCCTTTGCCATGAGTGTGCACCTCCAAGTGCAATGCTGCTTCTGCAGCTGCTTCACTCCCTATATCCCCACAGACCCAGCACCCTGCAGGGTTACCCCAGATACGCCCTGCCACCCCAGGGCGGGCATGGGCTCCCGAACTGCTCTCGCTTCTGGAGGCAGCCAGCAAGCCTTCATGTGGCCACCCTGAGCCTGGGTGTGGGCTGCTTGGGAAAGGGAAGAATTTATGGCAATTTTTTGCTGTCTTTCTCCCTTGGCGTGCCATGAGATTAACAGACATTAGCAAATGCCTCTTCCCGGAGTGCTATGACAAGACAAAACCTGCCCTGACTGGCACCTGCAGTCTGTTTCCCTCGTGGTCTTTGATCTGCCATTGCTGAAGGTTAGAAGACCTGAATGGCTCAGAAACAGACACTTCCTTGGGTTTGCTTCCAAACGCTAGCAGCAACCTGTATGTGTTAAGAGTGTTTCCTCCTCATGATAAATTTACTGAGGGCTAGAGGAAATGTTTACTGTTATTATTTGCCTTACAGAAGTCAACTGTCTTGATCAAGATTGCAGCCCTTACATGGAATACTGTAAAAATCTCTTAAGCTCAAGTTTCCATCACTGACCACAGATGCCGCAAAGGGAGTTTCCCTTATCCCCTTAGTTTGAATATATTTTCTCCAAGTCTTTATTCAAATTAAAAAAATGTGCAGATAAACAACTCCCATTTCCCATACCCCAGGGAAGAACATGAATAATTTTATAGGCTAGAATATTATCCGCATACATCCCAGTCCCTAGTATTTGAGTCATTTCATTTACCACTGAAATGCAGTTACTGCTGGAGGCAAATCCTCCAAACCCTTGCACAACAGAGCAGAAGAAGCCAAGAATGCCCTGCTGCAGAGGGATGTGCAAATGTTTCCTGAGCTGAGCTTCAGCAGCCAAATCAGTGAAGGTCCTGGTTTGGATGGACACATTTCCATCTTGACTTGAGCAAAGCCAATGCAGCCAGACCACTGTTTCTGGTGGAAACACAAACACTATTCAACATTTTATTGACCTGCAGTAATGGAAGGGAGAAGGAGGCTAGGCATGTTCATTTGAAAAGGGCTATCTAAGTGGTGACATTTACAAGCAACTCCTTGATTGACAGAAAATTTCTTAGGTCCTTGACATGAATCTTCTCTGGGAAATCCCAGCTAAAGGCCTGTCTCTTCATGATTAAAAGCTAGGGAAAGCCCTCATGAGGCACAAATTATTGTGTTCCTGTTTGGTTCAGATGCTGTCTTGACAATCAGTTTGCGCCCAGCACCACCTCCTCTCTCAGAGCACCTGAACACCTGCAAGGAGCAGTACTAAGGATAGTATTTTTTTTTAAATGCTGAAAACTACCCATTATAAATTTTCAACCTTTTGGACAAGAAATTAGCCCAGACCCAATGGAGTCCACACCTAATAGTGCAAGCAAGTTTGGTGTATCCACCTGAACATGCAGGTAAGCAAACAGGCTTTTCAGACTTTTAGACTGAAGCTCAAAGAAGAGAGGCACACACTGCCAGACCCGTGAAAACACCAGATGAGCACAGGTAGCCAAGAGCTGCCTTTTGCACTTGACACTATGCTTCAGCAACAGTCCTTGTCTGACTCCAAAAGAGAAAGCATATAAATATATGTCTTAAAGTCTCAAAGGTACAGGAGCAGGGTGTTCCCGTGTGCCGAAAAACAAGCAGGCAGGGAAGGAGACCAGCCTGGCTAAACAGGGACCTTTGGATGGATCTCAAGAACAAAAGGAGAATCTATTGCCTTTGGAAGAGGGGGCAGGTCTCTCATGAAGACTATAAAGGTGTAGTGAAGTTATGCAGGGAGAACATTAGAAGAGCCAAAGCACAGCTAGAGCTCAACTTGGCTACAGCTGTTAAGGATAATAAAAACTGTTTCTATAAATTCGTTAACAGCAAAAGGAGGATTAGGGAAAAAATCTCCCTCTGTTGGATGCAGAGGGAAACATGGTAACTAAGGATGAGGAAAAGGCTGAGGTGCTCAACGCCTACTTTGCCTCAGTCTTTAGCAGTGGAACTGGCTGTTCCCCGGACACCCAGCCTCATGAGCTGGGAGATGGGGAGGGGAAGCAGATTGAGGTCAGCACAGTTGAAGAGGACGTGGTCAGAGACCTGCTGCAGCACCTGGGTGCACACAAGTCTGTGGGACCAGATGGGTTACACCCAGGGGTGCTGAGGGAGTTGGCAGATGTGCTTGCCCAGCCGCTGTCCAGGATTTACCTGAAGCCATGGCTAACTGGGGAGGTCCCATTGGACGGGGGGGTGGCAAATGTGACACCCATCTGCAAGAAAGGCAGAAAGGACGATGCAGGAAACTATAGACCTGTCAGTCTGACCTCATTACCAGGGAAGGTCATGGAGCAGGTCATCTTGGCTGCCATTAAAAGTCATATAATGGACAACCAGGGGATCAGGCCCAGTCAGCATGGTTTATGAAAGGCAGGTCCTGCCTGAAATACCTGATCTCCTTCTATGACAAGATGACCCAACTACTGGATGAGGGAAAAGCTGTGGACATTATCTACCTGGATTTTCAAAAAGCATTTGACACAGTTCCCCATAGAATTCTCATAGAAAAACTGGCTGCCCATGGCCTGGATGAGTGAACAGTCTGCTGGGTCAAGCACTGGCTGGATGGACGGTCCCAGAGAGTGGGGGTCAATGGAGCTAAATCCAGCTGGCGGACGGTCACAAGTGGTGGTGTTCCTCAGGGCTCGGTGTTGGGACCATTTCTGTTCAACATCTTTATTGATGATCTTGACAAGGACATAGAGTGTATCATCAGTAAATTCACAGATGACACCAAGTTAAGTGGGAATGTGGATCTGCATGAGGATAGGGAGGCTCTGCAGAGAGACTTGGATAGACTGGATCAGCGGGCCAATGTTAACGGGATGAACTTCAACAAGGCCAAGTGCCAGGTCCTGCCCTTGGGCCACAACAACCCCCTGCATGGCTACAGGCTTGGGGAGGTGTGGCTGGAGAGCTGTCTGGAGGAGAAGGATCTGGGGGTTCTAATTGACAAGCAGCTGAACATGAGCCAGCAGTGTGCCCAGGTGGCCAAGAAAGCCAACGGCATCCTGGCTTGTGTCACAAATAGTGTGACCAGCAGAAGTAGGGAGGTGACAGTCCCCCTGTACTCTGCACTGGTGAGGCCACACCGGGAGTATTGTGTTCAGTTTTGGGCACCTCAATACGAGAGAGATATCGAGGTGCTGGAGCGAGTGCAGAGGAGGGCAACAGAGCTGGTGAAGGGCCTGGAGAGTAAATCCTATGAGGAGAGATTGAAGGAGCTGGGACTGTTCAGTTTGAGGAAGAGAAGGCTGAGGGGAGACCTCAGCACTCTCTGCAACTACCTGAAAGGACATTGTAGAGAGGTTGGTGCTGGTCTCTTCTCACAGGTGATCAGTGACAGAACAAGGGGAAACGGCTTTAAACTCCTACAGGGGAAGTTTAGACTGGACATTAGGAAAAAAGTTTTCACAGAAAGAGTGGTCAGGCAGTGTAATAGGCTGCCCAGGGAGGTTTAAGGGTCGTTTAGATGAGATGTTGGGGGATATGGTGTAGGGGAGAACTTTGTAGAGTAGGGCTGATGGTTGGACTCGGTGATCCCAAGGGTCTTTTCCAACTTGAATGATCCTATAATTCTATGATATATATGTACACACACCATACTAGATCCCTGGCATCACTTTCTGATGTACTCTTAGACGTCTGCAGCCCAGTCTAAGAACCCCCTTAAGCATCAAGACTGGAGGTGTTGTAACAAGGGATAAAGTAATCTTCACAGGTCTGTGCAGCTCCTTTACCTAGATCAGACCTGCACCCCCCACTACATAACCAGGTTCATTCTCTGAAGGAAGGGGAAAGCTGAAATTCAACTTGGATTGCTCTAGAGGCTGCTAGATTCAAAGTGTGTTCCCTATTTTAACACTTTGATGAGTGTTCTGCTGTCAGGGTACCAAGGAATGGTACAGATGCAATACAAACTGAAGAACCCAAATGACCAATATTTGTATCATGGAAAATTATTGCTTGTGAAGTGGTTTGGTGGGAACTGAACATTCATAGGCTGGGCTAATTAAGGCCTAGGACACAAGATAGGAAAACCCATGTTCTCATCAAAGAACTGTAAGTTTTCTTCATTCCATCTGTGCTTCATTACCTTTTCATCCTGTGCAGAAGAGACATGGTATCTACATGCACAGTTCCCTTAGCTGGAAACTAGGTCCTCCACTACTTATAACTTTGTCCAAGTTTAATCATCTGTTCTGAAATCTGCTCTCCCACAAAAAATCCATGTTTTACGTGGCAACTTTTAGAAATGTTCAGTCCCAAACCAGTTGAATCCATTTACAAGAACAATGAAAACAAGTGTTCATATTAAAACATTTATGGTGGTGGCCTTTTCTTTGAAAAGCTTTGTAGCCTCAAGCTCTAAAGCAGGGACTTGACCTTCATCTGGGTAATGTCTTTTCTCCCACGTTTGTGCCTTTTGCTCTTCCATTGATAATTCACTTAAATTTGGACAAATATACAAATTTTGAAAAATCATATATTGTACATCTGTAGTAAAGACTTCGTAGAACTTCACAGGTAAATCTTCAAAACTTTCACCCCTACAGAAAATGTCTCTGCCTGTGAGTGAAGTAGCCCTTGGTTTCAGCTGTAGCCCAGGACTGTTTTGAATTATCATCTGTCACTATGCTGAGCATACAAGTGCACTGGCATTTTCTAAAGTGGCAAATACTAAAATCTTAGCATTAGTAAAGTGATTCACTACAAACTTTGCATCACCACTACTACTACACCACCGAACAAAGTCTTAAAAACAAATGAGAGATATAATACTACTGCTTGTTAACATGTTAACAACATTGGCCCTAAGCAACACCATCATATTTAACCTTTGGAGTGACCTAGCACATCCTACAGGCTATGGGGTTTCAATACTTCAAAACAAAGATGGATCTTGGCAACACAGCTCTTGGTTCTGCAAACCTCAGAAGCAGTGCAAGGATGCAAAGCGGCCAGGTGCCCCAGGAAGCCCCTTTGCTAAAGAGGGAGGGTGAGCAGGCACAACAGTTTACCCACACAACACATGTTGAGGACAGATACAATAATACACATTTTGAGCAGTGTCTAAACTTTCCTAAATGTTGTCATTTTATGCATTTTCTACAGAGTACTTCTTTCAGAGTAATTTAATAAAGAGCATTTGTATAGTATAAATACAGACACAAAGTACCACGGATGAGTACCCAACAATGTGTAAATTAGATTTTGCTCTTTTGCCTCACAGGAAAAGGCAGTTTAAAAAGGCTCCTCAAAAGGTAGCCACAAAGGGATCAGCTCTGGGTTTTCCTCTCAATAAAGACTTAGCTATATGGTTTCATCTAATACTGTTGAGAAAAGACAGGAAACTTTGGAAAGAAATACCGTAGGAATTTGGCAATACATAATGAAAACAGTTTCATAATCGAGTTTGATGCCTAAGTATAACACTATGTCCTCATTGGTGTACCTGTGTGTTACCTGTGTGGAAGCAGACCACACTGTATGCCTTTAACTGGCAAGTAACATGGAAAATGCAAGCAGATGGAGAGGCTACAATTCAGACTAGCACTGGGCTCAGCCCCAGCAAGTACTGGGAAGTTTCTTTGCCTTCCCACAGCAGCTGGGGGAATTTGGCTTAGAATTAGGAGCCCAGTTTAGGCTTTTCAATAACAAGGGAGAATTGAAAATGTGAGCTGGGAAGTCAGTGGGAATGCAATGAAGAGTGAAAGTCCAAGGAAATATGCAAGTTAATGAAGATTAAGAATGCGATATGTAACCACAAATACATATGCTTTAAAAAGCATACCACAAACGCTTTATTTCAGGCCACAGTGAGTGGTCTAAATAAATAACCCTGAATCATGGAGCTGCAGCCAGCTCCTCTGTATGCCTGGCATTCTGGGTAGCACTGAGGTTGTGGCTCCTTAGATTTTGCTTACATCTCATGCTTGGAATGACAGGAAAGCTGCCAAACTGAGCAAAACCAGGAACCTGCGTCAGACATGATCTCACTATCTTCCACACTTGTGGTACCCCCGGCTCAGGTGAGTTTTAACACCGAGCCATTCAGTACCGTGTAGATAAATCCAGGCAAGCAAGGCACATCTATAGGGTGCAGAGCAGCAAGCGCAGATGGTGGCTGCAGAGCAGGCTGCCCTGGGGTGGAACTGTGTCTGGACCAAGTGGCTGGCCCAGATCTTCTGCTCCTGGATCTGAAACTACTTGAAGCACAATGGTAACTCTGCATCCTGCTGGATTGCAGCGTGAACACAATGTGAGCGAGCTTTTGTAAACACAGAGGCTTACAGGTTCTAATTCTGATTGCAATCTGATCATTTTAAATATTGATTTTCCTGACTTACAGCAGTATTACTGAGACTAGAGTCAAACTCCAGAGGTATGTAAGAACGCCTGTACAATTTAAAGCAGCCTGAAACAATAGGATATTGCATTTGTTTAAGTTTCCAAGTGATTTGTGTTTTACAGTTACACTACGTTTCTTCATCTTATACAGTATTGTGCAACACTCAGAAACAGACAATCAGAAACAATATTTCCAACGGATTATTTAATGAAGAATGGCTTGGATCACTCTATAAACTGAACAACTTGTACAAGCTCTGTACCAAAACAATTCCAGGATAAAACATTGCTCAACTGTCATATAATCCAATTTGAGATTTGTAAAATTAAGAGAGAGGAGGAAAAGATACATAGTCCCAGGTATGGAAAAGCACCAGAAAAACCCAGTGTGGGAGGGCTCCCTGTAGAAATCTGCAAAAGGAGGTAAGGAAAGAAAATGGGACAAGGTCAAGTCCTTGAGAAATTCTAGTTGCTGCTCATAAGGATTCATAAGCACCTTGCCAGTGTCCAAAGGAGAAGCCAACAGCTGCCATAGAAGAAAACCTGAAAACCGAGACTGCAAACCTTACTTAAGTAAGTAATTCTTAATACTTGTAAAAAATATCTTGAGGAGTTAAGTGGTCTTTTTGGAAAACATAGGACTGTAGCAGAGTCTCTCCAGGTTGTGTAATTCTTTCTCCCATATCAAACTTTTACCTCCACAACAGGGATTCCTGTCCATATACATAAAGCACCTTCGTTCAGAGTAGCAGAGGTACTGATGTCCCCACAGACTGCCAGCCCCCTCCGTCTGGCATTCCTGTCAAATCAATCAGGATTTTTAACAGATTAGGTCTGAATTCCTTTCCCTTAATCCCAAACTCACGCACTTCTGCCCCTTCAACTCTGTTTCTCTTCCATATCTTACATTAAGTAGGGTTTTCTAGGCCTCAGAAATAAATTATTTTAGGTAGCATACATTTTCAGCAATCCAGTCTTCAAGGCTTAACAAAACTAACTCTGACTCAGGAATTATGGACTGGCTTCAGTAAAACCTGCTTCTGAATTAAGTCCCCAGAACTGGGATAAAAGAAACACGTGTGATCTAAGAGCAGTTCTGAACTAGTATGCTTCTAGAAACAAAAGAAGCAAGAATAGCAAACAAAGAGGTAGGCAGGAGGGCAATTTGCGGAATATATTGGAGACCAAGGGCCTGGTCATCCACTGCCTGAGTTTTGTACCACACTCATTCATTGGTGTGACAAAATGCTTCACCCAAGTTATGCTTGATTGTAAGGGAGTATTCAAGGTCACACAGAGCCTAGACAATTGGGTGAACATTCATTGCATACAGTCAAAATAATACTCAGGCTGTAACAGATGCAATAGTAAGCCAAGACTGTAAATATCCTGGCTGTACAGCATGTAGTACAAGGAGACCAGCTGGTACTACCACAACAGAACAAAACATCTCAAACAGATTTTTCTTTCTCTCCTAAGAGCCACAGAACTCCTGAAGACCAAAGAGAAGTGGAAAGAAACAAAAGAAAAAAGAAATTAACGTTTTCTTACATCATAAAAAAACCCAAAACCAAACCATACCAGGATTTATAATTCCTGGACTCATGCCTTAAACTCTGGATTTCCAGCTCATAAGAGCAGAAATGTGTTCCTTTCTCTGTACTGCCTACCAGCGGCCAGGCAGCAATCGTGTTTGCAGGATAATGTTGAGAAAAAATGTCAGTAGGATGCAGAACTTATAAGGAATTAGGCCCACACTCACACACTGAATGGGTGAGAAAGAGTGAGGTGAATGCAGGGCCACTTTGCAGCCCAGGTAAGAAACAGCAGAGCAGGTCACCTCTGACAGCCTCATGCTGAGGTGCTCTTCCTCTCACCACTCGCAGCTGGAGTTTGGCCACCCTGAGGACACTGTTCCTTTATAAATTCAGATTTACACGGGAGCTGGAATGAAATCTGTCCCACTTGCTCCAAAGTAAATGTCAATCTCCGGCTTTGACTGCAAAACTGAAGTGCTGCATCAAAGGCAGGATTTAGGGACTTACTAAGAAGAGCTGTAATGCCTGTGTTTTAGGCAACTGGTTATCATGGTCACCAGGAGAGAGGCAAATTTACCTGCTGGCAATGGCAAATGCCCAGCACTATAATCCAGAGCCCAGGTAACTGATCCAGGCCAGTCCTTACCTCCCAGATCCACTGCCCAGAACACTCTTTGCAGGGAGAAGCCAGTGTCTTTTCTTTGACTTGTGACCAGTGAAGGAGGGAAGGGTGGCTGTTGGGGTGAGACAGGCCACTTCACCACAGCTGAGTGGCTACAGCATGTTAAATTTGCTTTCAACCTTCCTCTCTGAAGATGGACCATCTGCTGGGCTGGACTGAAGGATCCTTCCAGTTCACCCCAGAGGTGAGGCTGGGAAGAGGGAAGCTCGCTTTTTCTGGCACCGCTTGGAAAAAGTGGTTTTGACACCTCTGTCACTTGACAATGGCAGGAAGAAGTGCAGCGTGCTCTGAGGCACACAGAGAAAAGGCTGATGCTAGTCTGAGCATGAGGTAGTACTGCTGACTGGATGAGCCCGGCACAGTGACAGCAGCCAGGATGACACATCTTTGCAAAGAGAGAAGCCGTAGAAGCTTGGCCAGGCCTGGCTTGACACCCTGCGCTGGGCTGACTCCCAGCATCTAATTTTGCCTAATCCCTAAATGCTACCAAAACACCTTCTTTTCTTCTCGTGATGTGACAGTAGAGAATCTGACATGAATGCTGCATTTTAAAATTTTGCTTGGTGCAGCAAAACCGAAGACAACAAAGCAAGAGCGCTCCGATTTCGTGGGGAACGCTTTCCTTCGTGATGCCTGGGGGCTCTGCAGCCCCGGTGCCCCCCGGGGCGCCGGAAAGCCCAGGAGGAAGGTAGGGGGGCGCTTGGAGAGCCGCACGCCCCTCGCCAGCCCTGCCGGGGCGGGCGGAGGGGCCAGATTTCAGCGTTAAAAACGCGCCGTGAGCGGGCGCGGGCAGCGGGGCCGGCCGGGGTTGCGAGCTGCCGGGCTCTCCCCTGCCTCTTTCCCCCCCCCCC
>NW_020799097.1:89316261-89386756 GCF_003259725.1 Athene cunicularia
GCCGGCGGGTGCGAGCTGACCCCTTCTGCGCCCGACCCCGGCACCGGCCCTGCGAGGGGCGCGTCTCGGCTGCGCAGCGTGGTGTAACGAGGCGGCGGAAGGCTGATGGGCTTGCCCATCCCGGCTTTTCCTTTCATCCTCTGCGTAATTTGTAGTCTCATGCAAACATTATCTAAGCAACCACTTCTTGAAAGGCAGGCAGAGATTTCACACTTCGAGCTATAAGGGTGCGATGCCCCGTGTTAGCACAACCTGTGGGGTTTCTCCCCGTTTCTTACATTTGCCTGGCATTTGACATGCAGAGCTGCTGCAGGAGGAAAAAGCAAGGACGTGGAAGCCAAGCTTGAATACTGAAAACAAATAAAGGCTCCTTGGGGGAACGTGTGCTTTTAGACAAGCAAAAGAAAATAAGCAAAACTTACTAATACTTTGATCACATTACTGTGTAATCTTCCAAACTATCCAGACTTCAAGACAGTCATCTTAAAAGACATTTTCATAATAGTTAGAAAAATTATAAGCAGACTAAGAGTGGGATGTTCATAAAGCTGTTCAGACAATTATTAGCAGGGCTTTTTTTCAGTTTAAAAACCTGCAGACTTTCATATGTATGCAATATGTGTCATGATAACAAACTCCGTGCTAACTTTTAGAAGTCACATACAGAGCTGGGAAAACCAAATTCTTGTTCCCATGGAAAGCCCAATATTTGGAAGAGACAAGTAATTTTAGTTTTAGAATGAATTTTCAAAATTTGGTCAGATTGGTTTTTTTATGTTGACAATCAGTTACATGTGATACTAAAGTGAAAACTGACACCATTGCATGGGAAGTTTGAATTTTTCTCTCAGAGTTTTCCATCAAGATCTGCATATTCATGCAATATATTTAAACTTTGCTCAAACTGCATTATTTAGTGCAGGGGTGAGGTTCTATGAGAAATGTTTACAGCAAGGATTATTTTGAAGAAAGTCTTTTAAAAGTATTATGTACATGCACACATCTTACTTTAAATGACAGGTATCCGAACGTACAAGCTAAAATGCAAGAAGAAGTGGATAGGATTGTTGGAAGAGACCGTCTGCCATGTGCTGAAGATCAGCCTCACTTGCCCTACATCATGGCTTTCTTGTACGAATCCATGCGCTTCAGCAGCTTTGTGCCTGTTACTATCCCACACGCCACCACGACCAACACCTTCATAATGGGCTACCTCATTCCCAAGGACACAGTGATTTTTGTGAATCAGTGGTCAGTGAATCACGATCCAGCGAAATGGTCCAACCCAGAGGATTTTGATCCAACAAGATTCCTGGATGAGAATGGATTCATCAATAAAGATCTTACTAGTAGCGTGATGATTTTTTCATTGGGAAAACGTCGGTGTATTGGAGAGGAGTTATCCAAGGTGCAGCTCTTTCTTTTTACCTCCATACTGGTACATCAGTGCAATTTTACTGCCAATCCAAACGAGGACCCTAAAATGGACTTCACCTATGGGTTGACCATTAAACCTAAGCCGTTCACCTTGAATGTTACGCTTCGAGATACTATGGATTTGCTCGATCAGGCTGTCCAAAGACTGCAAGCAGAGAAAGCAGCCAATGACAATCAGCTGTCAGGAAACACCTAAGCAATGAACCTCGCATCTAAAGATAATCCCCTTCTCTCTTTTTAGACTTAAATAAGTTATAGTTTGTTCTGGTGAGCTTTCTGTAAAACAACCAATGTTACAGGTTACAAGAGCAGGAAGGAAAACTGCACAAGGTGTAATTCAGTCCTCTCTAATTCTAGGAGACCCAGGGGAACAACTTAATATATTAAAATTATAAAACATATGCAATTTGAAAGTAATATTTTCTAGCTTATTCACAGAAGTCGCCATTGTAAAGCGCTTTTTGTCTACTGACTGGTTGGAGCATCTCCAGGAACTGTTTGTACAATCCTCTCCATGTCTCCACGAGCTGTGCCTTAACTCTTTAAGTTTGCCTTCAGTGACTCCACATCCCAAAGCGAAATCTCTTATTTTTAAAAACATAAAGGAAAAAAAAAAGGGTTGCTCAGAAAACTGCAGCCTGACTCTGAATTCACTCTACTGGAGACTGCCGTAGGCACATGGCAGCTCCTGCATCGTGACTGCTGGGATGTACAATAATGCCTCAATAATAAATGTTCAAATGATTTTTGATAAAATGGCAATGTAAAGTCTTGTCTGTAGCATTCCAAAGTGTTTAGATAAATGACTAGAAGACTTGCTTATAAGCACATTTGAAAATAAAATTCATATTTGAGAATGAACAGAATGTCCTGATATAGTAACTTGTCATTAAGTTTTGAAAGATCAGATTTGGTATGTCACCAAATGGCAAGGTGATGCTAACCATATGCTGAGCTGTTCGTTAGCATATTCATTAAAAAAATAGGTATTTTAATTAGAAAGTTTTATGAACTTTGTATTTATCTAGTAAATAGTTAATACTCACGTCCCTAGGCACATAAGTCCAGTAACATCCACATGAGCCGAGGTATTTAGAAGTGAGGATTTGAGGGGTTTATATTAAGACTTGCATGCTGCAAGCCTCAAGTAAAGCGTGCAGCAAATATGTTTGCTAGTCATTTTGTTAGATTGAGTTAGATGATATATCCAAAAATCAACTAGGTACTTTTAGTACAATTTGCTTGGGACAAAGTCTCAGAAGGAAAACTAACATCACATGTCCTAATTAATGTACCCATTAACTGAAGAAAAAGTACTTTTAAAACTTTTGTGAGGCCAAGGACTTAAAATTTAAAAAAAAACAAACAACCAAACAAAACTATTATTTTAAAGTAAAACACATACATGAAACTTCACAGCCTTGAACCTCTCCTAATGTTTGTGTACACAAAGCTGCATGTATTTCTTTAAAAATCAAACAACCCTATATAAGTGCCTGAATTTGGAAAGTATTGGGCGCTTTTTTGGAGTTGCAGATTGCCTTCAGTTGCATCAGAAGTGAGAGTACCTCACGTGACTTGCTGTGATCAGCCTAGTACTAAATAAGATATTAGTAGAGCTAGAAGAATAAAGGTGCAATTAGACAGTAAAGTAGCTCTGCTGAGACCTAAGCAAGTGAAGATTTGCACTGGGTGTTCCGATAGATGGTCAGTCTTGTGACAGAACTCATATTGATACTGGGAAGAGCTGAGTTAACAACACAATCCTGACCTTAAGTAGAAGCTTTGCTGCTGATTTTAAAAAAACTTGAAATGAGCCTAAAAGTACTGCTCTGTAACCCCACAGAGTAGCAGTGTACTTGTTTAAAGTCTCTGACTTCATATTGCATCTATCTTCTTTTTCTTTAAGCTGAAAAAGCTTTCTGTTACATACACAAGAAGTAACCTCAGGTGTTTTTCTGAATTATGTACAAGTTTGTGATATCCCAGAACTTAGCTTGTATCTGTGAAGAGCTTTATAAAGATACCCAGCATTTTCATATGGAGATCTACATTAGATCAAATGCTAGCCAAGACAGTTTTCCTTGTACCATTGTAAATATTGTTACTATAAAAAAATAGAAAGGATTTCACCTTCAACTGAATAGTTACTATTAACGCAAGGGTCACCGATTCATATTTTGATAAAAATGGCTTTTGAATTTTGTACTCCTTTTACTGTGCATTGGCTACTAATGCAATGTCTGTTCACACTGCTCACATCTGTCAGGGGGTCACACGCTATATAGCTGTTGGTCAAATAATGCCTCATATAATCTGTGAAGTTACGCAAATTTAGTAGCACCCATTTAGAATGTATGCAGTTGTTCAGCGAGCTAACTTTTACAATCACTTTGAGATGTATCATTGTGCTACCAAAATACTAAATAAAATTATTCTTACACTGCCTTTGCTTAGTTTTTCTGTATGGCTTTCTAACATCAGGATTAAAAAAATAATAATTTTGATTTGGAAAGTATTATTATTTTAGATATTCATATACTTTTTACCTTCTAATTTTTGGACTTTAAGGTTTTTCTCCATCCTACCCTTGCAGCTTCTCAGATCTGGCTGCTTATTCATACCTTGCCATCTGTGTTCAACTTCCTCATGCTCCTTGCTAAGAACATTCCCTGCTGCTCATCTCCGCATCCATCTGAATTCTCTCATGCCTTTTGCTTTCTTCTAACACCTGTTAACCTCTCCTCAGACTGCACAATCTCCTATGCTATATTCTTCCTCCCTGGCATTTCAGTTTACTTCCATCTCCCCTCATTTCAAGCACACAGACTGGTTTTCCTTTCTCTTTTTACCTCCTATATCTAGTCCTGGCATCTATATACTACTGGTACTGGATCCCCACCACTGCTCTTGGGACCAACTTGTGCTGTTTTGGCCTTGCTGTACGGTTAGGAATGTCAGGAAAGAAGTCTTGGGGCCAAACAGGCCTTAACATGCCCTTGCAGCACCTCTCATAAAAATCAGGGTAATCCTATGGTGAAGGGTGGCTGTTATTGCATATATAAAAAGTTTTCTCATGATGCAGCAGCAACCCTACCCACTTTGTCTTCTTTTCCCCAGTCTGTTACACAAGCCTGCTTGCTTCAGAGACATCTTGGAAAAGATCTTCACATTTTCCCTAACCCCGTGGAAGTGGAACAAAAGTTGGATGGGACAGAAGGCCTAGCAGACCTGACTAGCTGGAGTTCCCTCCTGATTTGGGATATTTTTAGCTGGAGTTTCACCCTAAGAGGACAGAATTCTAAGTACAGGCTGAGTCAGTGAATTCAGAAGCAGCACAAGTTGAAGATGACTTACAAAGATCCCCTAGAAGTGGCTAAGGACCTGCAGAATAGGTGCAGTGTCCAGAGATATCCCATGCAGTGCATACGTGGCTGGGGCTGACCAGCGGGACACAGTGTGGACAAGGAGCAGGTGTTCTCCCTGGGTAAAAGCCAAGAGCAACTTCATACATTAAGAGACGCTGCTGCACTGTCCCTGCTTCCTGTTAATTTCTAGGTATTTTTCTGCTTTCACAGCTGTCTGCAGCTGAAGTCTAGACTCCCTCTTCAGTGTTGACAGGCACATTTTTATAGCAAGACCTGCTACCTTAGCGCCAAAAGATGTGATGCTGATGCAGCCAGAAGTTGGCATGAAGAAAGCATTCTTGGAGAGATTTTTGGAGATCGCTGCAAAAACTATTTACAGCAGTTTAGCAGGGAACCAGAAGTTTCTGATTGCCCACTGTAAGCCAGTACCAGGTGTTAAAGAAATAGAATAAGACTAACTTAGCAAACTGGCTTTTTTAAAAAAAAAAAATCTGTATTTCCATTTTGTATCTGTTTCTTTGGAGCAGTTGCTAGAAAAACTATCATTTTCCAAACTAGGCAAGGTCACATCTGACATTAACTCATGCACATCTCATGAAATTTTGTGTTTGCACTATCACTGCCTTCCTCCCCAACCTGTGAGTGACTGTCACCATAGCAATACTAGACAAATACATGTTGCTCTTTCTTCATGAAATAAAGCACAAAGTAGTTAAGCAGCTGTATTCAGGGTAACATTTTTCCTTTAAAAATCCTCACACTCAGGTTGTAGTGATTTCAATAGGTCACAAAGCCAAATGTCATCTTGCACTTGCTTTTTCTGTATGTGCGTATGCACACAGTCCATCTCCCAGAACTTTAACAGCTTTCATTCAAGTTGAGATAGGGGATTAAAAAAACCCAACCAAAACCACCAAAACAACAACAAAAAAACACCAAACCACAAAACAGGAAGCACAGGGAGAACTTAGGACAAACATACATTTCTTGGAAAGCCAGTAGCTGTCAGACCACCCCACTACATAACGAGGGGAAGCATGTAGACTGAGCTAGCAGAGTTGATATGGAATACGTTTATACTATTCACATGTACCATTGCATTCCTTGTGAAGCTAATAGTTAAACTTGCTGGCTTCAGTAGGAGTCAGTTCAGAGCTGTTGGAATAAATAGCAATAATATAAAACAGTAAAGGAACAAGACTCATCAGTACTTGAGAAACAACTGCTGCTAGAAAGAGGAGATGCAGGGGGGGCAGTTCAAGATCTGTGTGACAGCTATCAGTACCAGCACGGTCATGGCACAGTGTAACTAAATGCAAATTCACAACAAATTCCGACTAGTTTTACAGACCCAGTATGTTTTGTGAGTGGCAGGAACTGATGTGTAGGTCTGTCTGTTAGGAAGTTGGCTCAGATTACCCAGGCAGAACAACCAGAGACTAGGCAACTGGGAGCTTTCCTTTACCTGAGAAAAGTTAAGGAATTAGCCACGGAAAGTGAAGAGTTAACATTTGCCTTTGCTGTATCTTTAGCTTGGTTAAATTTTACCCAGACCTCTCATTTGCCCACACAACAAATTGAACTTGGGATAACACTGAAGGTGGATCTGGCTTTATCATGGGTAAAGGGCTGGATTCTGAATGGTGTCGTTATTTTGGTATGCAGTGCAACACAGCAATTCAAGTTCCAACAAATTCTTTGCCATTTACCACCCTGCATTTTTGCGGTTGATTTTTTTTCATGTTCTAGTCACTTGTACTCAGACCAGGCCAACTCACTTAACTGTCAGGTGAAAACAAGCTCAGTGTTGAGCACAAACAGCCTGAAGCATTTAAAATGGCTATAGTCAGTGCTTTGATAGCCCTCCTTTGGAGCTTTTTGCCAACTCTTCAGAAGCTCCACTAACCAAAAAGTTCTTTGTTTTGTTAGTGTTGCTTTGTCCTTCAATGCTTAGAACAGATCTTGCTCCAGCCTGAAAGGACAAAGCTAGAGCTAACCACGTCAAACAAGAGTCTCTGAATTTCCTACACTCTTTACCTATGCTTGGATATCTGGGGACACTGATCCATCAATACAGTTAACTCGGAAGGTATAGGATGCCGGAGGAATTTCAACTGCAAATGTGCAGAGGGGTAAAGGGAGTGAACGCACACAGGACTTATTAAAGGTGCATAAGTCAACTGCAGAGGTACATCAGAGACATTTGATGGAGTAGCTGAGACCTAGTGGAGGAAAATGTTTGTCTGAAGTGTAGGAAGATTCCATCTAGGGAGGAACTGTGCACAGGGTCTCTTATTTCCAAGGAGAGAGAGGTGGAGATTATCATAGAATCATAGATTCATTCAGGTTGGAAAAGACCCTTGGGATCACCGAGTCCAACCATCAGCCCTACTCTACAAAGTTCTCCCCTACACCATATCCCCCAACAGCTCATCTAAATGACCCTTAAACACATCCAGGGATGGTGACTCCACCCCCTCCCTGGGCAGCCTATTACACTGCCTGACCACTCTTTCTGTGAAAATTTTTTTCTTAATGTCCAGTCTAAACTTCCCCTGTAGGAGTTTAAAGCCATTCCCCCTTGTTCTGTCACTGATCACCTGTGAGAAGAGACCAGCACCAACCTCTCTACAATGTCCTTTCAGGTAGTTGCAGAGAGTGCTGAGGTCTCCCCTCAGCCTTCTCTTCCTCAAACTGAACAGTCCCAGCTCCTTCAATCTCTCCTCATAGGATTTACTCTCCAGGCCCTTCACCAGCTCCGTTGCCCTCCTCTGCACTCGCTCCAGCACCTCGATATCTCTCTTGTATTGAGGTGCCCAAAACTGAACACAATACTCCAGGTGTGGCCTCACCAGTGCAGAGTACAGGGGGACTGTCACCTCCCTACTTCTGCTGGTCACACTATTTCTGACACAAGCCAGGATGCCGTTGGCTTTCTTGGCCACCCGGGCACACTGCTGGCTCATGTTCAGCTGCTTGTTGGTTAGAACCCCCAGATCCTTCTCCTCCAGACAGCTCTCCAGCCACACCTCCCCAAGCCTGTAGCCATGCAGGGGGTTGTTGTGGCCCAAGGGCAGGACCTGGCACTTGGCCTTGTTGAAGTTCATCCCGTTAACATTGGCCCGCTGATCCAATCTATCCAAGTCTCTCTGCAGAGCCTCCCTATCCTCATGCAGATCCACACTCCCGCTTAACTTGGTGTCATCTATGAATTTACTGATGATACACTCTATGTCCTTGTCAAGATCATCAATAAAGATGTTGAACAGAAATGGTCCCAACACCAAGCCCTGAGGAATACCACCACTTGTGACCGTCCGCCAGCTGGATTTAGCTCCATTGACCCCCACTCTCTGGGACCATCCATCCAGCCAGTGCTTGACCCAGCAGACTGTTCACTCATCCAGGCCATGGGCAGCCAGTTTTTCTATGAGAATTCTATGGGGAACTGTGTCAAATGCTTTTTGAAAATCCAGGTAGATAATGTCCACAGCTTTTCCCTCATCCAGTAGTTGGGTCATCTTGTCATAGAAGGAGATCAGGTTTGTCAGGCAGGACTTGCCTTTCATAAACCCATGCTGACTAAGCCTGATCCCCTGGTTGTCCATTATATGACTTTTAATGGCACTCGAGATGACCTGCTCCATGACCTTCCCAGGCCGAGGTCAGACTGACAGGTCTATAGTTTCCTGCATCGTCCTTTCTGCCTTTCTTGCAGATGGGTGTCACATTTGCCACCCCCTAGTCCAGTGGGACCTCCCCAGTTAGCCATGACTCTAGGTAAATCATGGACAGCGGCTTGGCAAGCACATCTGCCAACTCCCTCAGCACCCTTGGGTGTAACCCATCTGGTCCCACAGACTTGTGTGCATCCAAGTGGTGCAGCAGGTCTCTGACCACGTCCTCTTCAACTGTGCTGACCTCAGTCTGCTTCCCCTCCCCATCTCCCAGCTCATGAGGCTGGGTGTCCGGGGAACAGCCAGTTCCACTGCTAAAGACTGAGGCAAAGTAGGCGTTGAGCACCTCAGCCTTTCCCTCATCCTTACTTACATTGCTTGTGCACACAGCATGTCAGGATTAGGGTACTAAGAATCCGCACAGAATTAAAGAGGTTCACTCACATCAGCAGCAGGGAACATCAAACCGAGAGCAGCTGGACCAAACCTCACCTTCACACCAGACTGAAGATAGAAGGAGCGGTTACCTTCTTGAAAACTTTGGACAAACAAATGATGTCCAAATATTAACTCCTCACTATCTGTTAACTCAAATAATAGATTTGGGAGGTAGAAAACATGGAAACGAGAGCTGAGGAGCTAAACATGAGGGACTGGGCTGTGCCATACAAGCTGCAGGATTTGAAAGCAAAGCCGGTCTGCAACAGAAAGCGATGGAGATCCTGTTGTTCTCCTCTTACCTCAGCATCCCCAGAACCTGGGGAAAACGGAAGAAAAGGCAGCCCAACTGCACTGGTTTAAACACCTTTTGGGGAAATTCTCCTCTCAGTACTGAGACAGAGCTGTGGAAGGAGCAGGCACTATACCAGACAAAAACACTACTGCTCTGGAGGATTCAGAGCAGGTCAGTGTCATTTATTTGAACAAGCTGAGCAGGAAGAGGTTTCTATCAGATTTGGATATTCCCATTCTATACAGTTCTGTCTTCATCTGTATCTAGGTTTGCTCAATATCCCCTAGGGAAAAAATGACATGTATACTGCAGGATGCTCCACAACTGTTTTTATCCTCTGATATTATGGTATGTTTTCAGTGATGGATCTCCTTTGGTTGGCAAGGACAGTTCTACAAGAGCAGACTTTATTTCCACAATCTCCCTTCTCCCAACCTGAGTTCTGGTAACAGCAGAAGATTTAACACGCCGAAACAGGCTTCTAATGATAACAAATGATTTCACATAATCATGTGCTAGGAATAACAGAAAACCCCCCACTTACTTGGACTACTCTACTCATCATAACTGGAATGGAGATGGGGACTGAGACACCCTTGCTCCCAGTACAAAAGCAAGATTTAAGACAAATTTTGACTTCACAAAGCAAGTATGCTTTGCAATCATCTGTAGAACAGCATGAAACAATACTCCATGCTTCTTTTATGCTTTGTATTCTGTGAAAAACTTTTTAAGCAGTTGAAAATTTTAATTCTACTGTATATCTTATTTTTAATTACACTTTTTCACTCTACAGGGGAAAATCATAAATGGTGAAGCTATTAATCTTTTGTGGTTCAGGAAATGTAAATTATTCAATTAAAAAAAAAATGTGCCACCAGAAATTAAACTCAGACTTCACAATAATTACCCTAATGAAAAATAAGATTCCTGAATGAACCTTTGTTTCATTGTAACAAAACTCCTTTTCCTTCCCTTCATTCACGTGTATAGCTGCTGCTGGGACACAGTGTCATGCTACAACTCGTTTCAAGACATAACTGTGTTCATCTTTCTGTTTCTGGCAGAAGCAAGGAAGAGCTGTACCTACACTCCAGAACAATATGCCCTACAGGGAAGCTTTCTGAGCAATCCTTCCAGGTGGCACAGGAACAAAAAGGAAGTGTTTTCCACCAGCTTTCTCTGGATAAGCATGCTTTCTCTCAGGTGCAAAACATCCTGCCAAGCCTGCATCTTCCAAATGTGTGACAGACACTTGTGCCACAGTGATCTGAGGGCAGATCAGTCAATGGTAAGAAACACCACAGAAATTGTTCAATAAAATTAAACAAGGATGAATTCCAGTAAAGGAGGGGAGGAAAAAAGTAATCCAGTTTAATGTTCTCCAGTGACATTATACTTGAACTGAAACCTTGTATAAAAACAATCCTACTCCTGCTGGCGTTAAGACTAAGATACTTAGCATCTGTGCACACAGATCTACAGCACACTGACAGTATCGTCCTCTGCATTTCAAGGATAAGTCAATAATTTCCTCAAAGTCATCAGCAGAGCCAGAATTCAAAACATTTGGCTGATAACGTATTAATTATACATCATTGTTTCAAATATCTTCATGTCTTACTGAAAGCCAGAAAGATTCCTTTCTTATCTTCACAAGCTATCTCTTAGCCTAATACAATACTTTTCTGCTCAAGTAAATAGCTCTAGCCTGTTCCCAGAGCTAAGCGCATAAGTAGTTTTCATTGAGTATAAAACCATAAAACTGTAGAGCAGAACAGAAACCTTTAGGAAGTTTTTGGAATGAATAGATGGTCCATCAATTGTCTGCATGGCTGAAAATGTGAAAGCAGAACAGATACGTAAAGATTGGATACTAAAAATAACTTTTACTCTCAAGAGAACAGATGCTTTCTTCCAGGGTTTATGAAAAGTCAATGAAGTGACTGAACCTCTTTTGCTCTCTTTATAGCTCCCCAAACAGTATCCCGATTAAACCGTAATGTTTTCCCTAGCAAAGATCCAGTTAACAGGGCTTCTTGCATCCTTATATTCATATACAGTCAAGGTTTCATATAATTATGAACAAGTTCCTCCCTGAGGGTTTGTCATCCCTCTCTTTTCTTCAGATATTTCCCTGAAATACACACAACTTTAGCTGGCAAAAGAATTCTAGTCAGTTATTTCACTGAACTCAAGTCATATGTATTTATTTTTATTTGTCTAAATAAGCACCTTCCTGCCTCTTGGGGAAATCCAGAAAAGTTTGGTCATATGCTAATAGAAGTAGTAGTTCTTCAGGCTCAATAACAAAGAAGATTCTGTATGTACGGAGGAATAAGTATAGGGAAAATTGGAGCGGTTGCAAAGTGAGAAGGAGAACACAGCAGAGAATGAGAAATGTTAAAATAACAGACCAGAGAAAACAGGAAGAAATGTTTCATCACATGGGGGAGAATGAAAATGACGAAAAAGAATGAAAGCAGCTGCTAATTCTAATTTGGCCCATCCCAGCTACAATAGCTCCCCAGGGTACCCTAGGGACCACGGGTTGTAACTGTTGGAGACACACACATGCCCTTGCAGAGCACAAGTCGTCCAGAGAGCACAGACAGCCTGCTTATACTGAACACCTATGGTTTGGGTTACTGATGCGCCATGTCACCCCCTCACTACACACCATATGAGACAGATATTTAGGTCTGCCCTGCTTAGAAACAGACATGTTAAGCTACAGAACATCTTCAGTGGTGCAGTTAGATTAGAAAAAAACCAATAACTCTTAAACTGGTGGGACACATTTCCTTAGGGACTGAGTAAATAAGCCACACTGATTTAATCAGACCATGCTGCAGAGTCTAACCCAGTTTAAGTACCTGATGTCACAGAATCACAGACTGGTTGAGATGGAAAGGGACCTCTGGAAGTGTTTCTGGTCCAACCCACTGACCAAGCGGGCCTCCTGGAGCCAGTCCAGTCATCCTACCTTCACAATAATAATAACTATCCACCACACTATAGGCTTTTTCTTTTGGATTTTTTACAGTAAACACATAGCAAATAGTATGTTCACCACTGGTTCACTTTCCTTTCCTCTTGAAGTTAAACCTGTATGGGCATCACCCTGGGAAACCCACTGCTGTACCTAGGAAGGGCTTTCCCTCAGCACTGCCCCATTCCCACTGCATGAGAAAAGCCTTCCCTTCCCTTTCCTTCAGGAAGCATCCCCAGAGGTGGGTACAGGGAAAGGCCATATAAGACAGACATTACTGCCCATCTCCTGCTGTTTTGAGATGGATTTTACGTGATTACATGTGCGCTTGCTACATGCTTCAGCACGTAATGGAGAGGATCTATCTGTCCAGAACGATCTGTCACAGGCTTTCCTGCCACTGAACCAAGCCAGTAAGTCACTCACATCTTCCCCGGATGTTTCTGTTTTCTGAACTAACAGGAACCACATGTACTGCCAGTTCTCCCTAGAGACCTGGGCCAGCACAAACAGAAAGGGGGGCAATTCTTCACTTGACTTCAGGAACAAGGCACTTGTTCACCTGCAGGAGGTGGGTAGGTTCAGGATGCTTCATGAGCACAGGCTCTAACAAAGAGCCATTCCTGAACCACTGGGACCAGTGTACACAGGTATGACCCATTGGTGAAAAACCCCCACACCTTTCAGAGGTTTTAATCCTTTTAAAGTTCTAAATAGCACCACAGTGTTACTTGGAGTAACAATAAAGCACAACATGCAGCAGCCTTACCTATAGCAGTAAGTGAAGTAGCCACGCAATTTAAGATCTGGGTAATAAATGGTGCCCTGTATGCTCACCGAGTTTTAGCACAGAAGTCAGTGTCTATTGTAATGGTTATCAATCAAAGAATCTAAGCTTTCACCTCAGTATTTTAATAATAAATTCCTTGCAAAATACTATCATTTTATTCTCAAGACAAATATCAAGACAACAATGGTAAATGCACAGCGTGTCTTCAGTCAAGCTCTGCAGCCAGGATTTAAGAGAGGAAAAAGCTATAGACCACCATGTTTGCAAACACCTAAATTCCTGATCTGTCCATTACATTTTACTCCGTATTTTTTCATTTACTGCATACCGAAAATTAAATTTTAAAGATAGGAAACAAATTACAATTTATGTGAATCCAAATCTCGATGGGGGAATTCAAGCCACTGAACAGCACTTAAAAAATAACTAGAAATTAGAGCTCTCCCTTTTCCTTTCCATTGTTGGTTTGGGGTTTTTTTGTGGGGGAGGGTTGTTGGGTTTATTTTCTTTGCTGTCTCATCCTGACCAATCAGGTATTAGTCAAAAGCATTTGCAGAAGGCTTGCTTTCCCAGTCTCCAGAAGCTTTCTATTGAGTTAGCATACAAAGGTATCAGCACTGTACTTCAGATTTTTTAGATGTTATTTTCTATCCAAGGCACAAAAAAATTTGTTTACAGATGTTCGTCAAAACAAGCTTTATTAAATTGTGCTGCAGAAATTGTCTCCAAATTTATTAGGAGGTACAACATGTTTTCGGCTTAAATGCATGTGGTTTGTTGCCTTTTTAGTTTTGACTGCTAAATAGCAGCGCTTTTCAGAAAAACAGACTTCAATGAAATATGACTCTTGGGGAAATACATTTCAGTAGTGGCATAGGCTTACATAGTAAAAGTTTAAAAAAAAAAGGCACAGTGTTCTCCTAGAATATTTCTTTTCATTTGTCTAGCTCTGGCCAGGCTAGATTTTTTTATAATGCTTCTTTCAAGGGACTGGCTGTCAACCTGTGCTCAGTAACCAGCTTGCACTCCTGCAGCAGTCCTATGAATTTCTCTATTGAAACTTGTAACTCCCAAGTCAGTTTGAGTCCATTCTCCACAAAGGCATTCAGACATGACTAAACAACAAATTAGAGAGAATCACCACATCCCTATGCTGGTCTAAAAAATTAGACCACCCTGACTGTAACTTTGCACTTGCAGTTGTCAGCTTTCGACATACAAGCCCCTGGATCCTTTTATAGGCTTTACTAGAAAACCTCTCTGTCAGTAGCCTGCAAGGCATGACAAACCTACTTATTTTGCCCAGGAACAAACTAAAACATGGTGTTAAAGGTCATAATTAACGAAAGCTCCATTCAAAGTCCAGTGATCTTGATGAATATCAGGAAATTTAAAAGACTGTCAGGTCATATTCCTCTCCAGACAAGCAAAAAAGGGCTTCCAGGAGACAAAAAGACCTTGATCTCTGGCTCTATGCCCTCAAGAATTACTATTATTTTTAATGAAACACATTGAGAGTTCACATTGCTGTCAGCTGTCTGCAACTTGGTGTATTTTTAGCTTGCAATATAGTTAATAAAAAACAGGTACACCCTCATCCTGCTTTAGAAGAACATCTTGGAAAATGGACAGCTCTGCTAAAGCCATCATAGAACAAGATTTTAAGATGCATCTATAGAGCCATAAACCAAACTATTCTTAACGTGCTATAAAAGCATTGTTTACCCATGTGCATGCATTGAAACATCTGATGTTGCACATCTCCATTTACAGGGAAAGCCAACCCTGTTCAGGGGGACCACACACTATGTCACATTTAGCACCTGTTAAAAAAGTTTCAGCATGATTTTAATTATTTCCAAGCTCAGTAAATCCCCTACTGCCTCCTTGCTGGAAGGGTTTACATAATTTAAAATGGTGTATCATGTAAACTGTTTAAACCCCTAGAAAGCTTCAGTTTGCATCCTAATTAGCAAATTCCTCTCCTTTTCACTTTCCAGCTACAGCCTTGGTCATGACAATATAAAATGTAATTTCATAGGTAGTACAGTACCTAGAATTTCATCCAAAAGTCCCTATATGGCTGTCAATTCCTTTGATTAATTGCTTGTGCTACCTACAGAGCTATCCTACACTGACAGAGAAACTAAATGAGAGCAGACTTGACTGCAGTGACACCAGACTCTAGGCTCTTCCAACATTTGTATCTAAAGAGTAAATGCCTAGAAAAGCTGGGAACATGAACTTAGCATCTACATCTATGGCTGTGAATCTGCTGAGAAACTTGCACATCAAAAACCAAACAACTTCATTCTCCTCAGGATACCATCTTCAGGAGCCAACATTACCTGGGATCCTTCCACCTGAACCCCCAGGGAAGAGCGAAAACAAGGAGACACAGGCACAGAGACTACATGAGAGGGAGCACCAACACCTTTGGAAGTGATACAGGTTTATCAGCAGCAAGAGAGGCCTCGCACTTCATCTTTGGCTCCAAGTCTGGTCCACCTTGAGACACTGGTAGACCATACCCTGATTAATCAAGGACCAAGGCACAGTTGAAATATTTCCCTCACATCAGACTACCCATGATTAGAGGTAGAGACTCTTTTTTTCAGAGTAGAAACATGTAGTCACACTTTCAGATTTAGGAAGCCCAGCATTAGATGTTTCCCCATGCAGTCACCCAGGCAGAGGGAAAAATCAAGTCACAAACAGCAGAAGTAATTCTGCTGTTAAAAGCAAAGTTGGGGTTGGAGTCCACTAATCTACCTCTCACATTTTGCTCAGCTAGGCACAGGGGGCAGCAAAAGGCAGTTACAGGAATATACAAGAAACAGCCTTGTGGTCTCCTTCAGGAGACCTTGGCATTTCCTAGCAAAGGGCATTCTTCATCTACAGCCAGACATGTCTCCGCTGTTCAGTCTAGTCAGCAAGATGAAAGCTGAGAGCTTAATCCATGGTCAATTAAGGCACCAATATGCATTTCAGTTATTAAGAGCATTTCAAGGAGTACCAGAGTTTGTCCATATAAGCTGGCGAGGAAAAAAATCCTTAAAAAACATTCTTGCATGTCACACTTCACAGCTGGGATGCCCACCTTTTCTGACAGAGCTTGTTTTGGTGGCACAAGCCTTTTTCTTATTCATCTATGAAAAACCAATAGGAATAATAAGATCACCCCTATTCTTTTTAATACATGCATTTTTCATGAGGAGAAAAAAAGAGACCAGATTTATGTTTTATTTTATACTTCACTCCCATTTGCAAAAAGTCACACAGATCTTATTAAGCAGCCTGCCACTGCAGTGGAACAGTGCTCGCCCAGAATAAGCCACATAGAGATTTTGATTCCACAGAAGCAGGTTATCTGAAGTTTCCTTAGTTCTGAATGTTTGCAAATAAGCCTAAACTTTCTGGGAGTAGAGGAAGGGTATTTGTTAGCAAGGAGGTTCAACTGGTACTTATATTAGCTGAAGACGGATTACATTAGCAGGGCAAAACTTCAGGATTATGCCCAATCACAATAAATATCAGATGCTTCCAATATATTTCTGTTCCAGCTCAGGGTGGAGTTCTCAAGTTTTCTAGACCATATCCCCTAGAACTCATTTAGGCACCAAACTCTACATACTCAACAATCTGGACATAAGTAACTTCTCTAGCACTTCCTAAGTGGAAAAAAAATAAAACCAAACCCAACAACCCAAAACAAGCCAAAACAACCTGCCCATTATCTTTCTGTGAAAGTTTTCATGTAAAGAGATACAAGTACTGTACTGTAGTTGAGTTCCATATTTTTGCTGAAGGAAGAGGAAAGAATTTGGACATAGCCCTGGCAATCGTCACTCAACAATAAGGAGTTACTCCACAAAACCATTATATTGCCAAACATCTTTCACACAGATGCATGTTTGGATTGTTCCTCCCTTATGTTTCAGGAAACAGTAAATAATGCTGTGGCCAATACTCAGACACAAGGTGACTTTAGTAGACCACCTTGTTTGGGACCAACCCACAGTCACCAACAGTTAAATACAATTATACACCACTGGTAACATCCGATAAAATGCAAACCTTTAAAACAACTCAGGGTAGCACCTGTACACCTAGGCAAAGGGCAATGGTCCAATTTAGGGGCAGGCAAGTCTCTTCATTCCCCAGTATTAGCTTCTTCAGTAAATGGGCTCATTGCCAGGGTTGGAGCATGGACTGAGAGAACATAACATCACAGGATGCAGACATGCACGCTGTGTTAGCTGTTTTAACAGGGAAGGCTGCAGCTCCCTAGGAAATCCACACCTCGCTGCTATGCTGAGACACCTTAATTCTCCTTGTTCATTGCAGGGGCTGGGGTCTCAAGCAGGCTCACAAATTTCACTCCCCAACCTAGAAACAGAAGAGCTAATCATAACAGCAGCACATCAACGCAGTCAAGCCCCTCACCAAAGCTCTTGGCTGGGGATTCCTGTAACCATGAAACCTATGTGCACATTTCAAGCCATAGGCCTCGCAGCAAGCCAACCCCTTCCCTAGGGAAAGAGAGGGGTATTAAGGAAGAGATCCTAGAAAAGTGCTTTGATAATCCAACTATCAGCTCCAGGAAAGTGTTCATGTCCCATGGCAATCTTTTCATCAAAATGGTCCGAATGCCAAAAATGAAGGAAATGAAAAATGAATAAAGAGCAAATTAAAATCCCATAGCATTGAATTATGGAATCAGCAAAATGTGGTGTTCTTGGAACAAATGCCATGTGTGCCCTAGGCACCTCAGTAACTGCTGCCTGGCACCACTGAGACTCCTCAGCATCCCTCTGTCCCTCAGTTGAACAGCAGCTGGGAACTGCCGAGAGTCAAAGCAGAAATCCTGGCGCACATCAGGGTTTCTTGTTTCTCTCTTTTTTTAATGTTTGCATTGCTGTCTCCAGTATGACTTATGAGAACTCCGATGACTAAAACAACAGATGGGGCTTCCACAAAGAAGTACGTTGTCAGAGAGGGAACCGCACAGCTGGCAACTCAGTGGCAGCCCAGCAACACTGTTTCCCCCTACATGTCCTCACAGAATTATCTGCTTATTAGGATAGATCTACAGGCTGCTGTGTGGTCTCTGTTTACGGGAAGAATAGTGATGATGCATTTATATATTCTTTTAAAATTTAATTGATGGACATGTCTCCTTGCAAATCAGTACCAGGGAAACATTAAACCCACTTTGATAAGGAAAAAAATAATTGGATTAATCGATAAGAGGAAAATATAGCTCTAAATTAACATATTCAATGTGTTTTTAATATGATTTTTGTAAGTTCTTTACTGAATTGTCACTCTGATAACATCGTGGTGGAAACACACTGTTTTCTTTCCTACACCGCAAAACTTGTTGGGTCCTCCCATCCCTTAAGTTTACAGTCAGTTTAGAAATTGTGACTTGTGTCATGTGCAAACAGTGTTCTCTGAACACTTTCACTGGGTGGCTTTATTTCAGGGCATTAATCTGTTGTCACTTTGTATCCTTCCAGGCAGCGATAGAAACCCAGAAGATAATTACAATTCATTTCATGGCACCCTACTCACTATCAGACCTGAGAACACTTCAAATCAGCAGGAAAATCCCTACTGAACTCCAGGCCAGCTGGGTCTCTCTCCAGATCAGAGTTAGAGATGGGGTTGAGGGCTTAGTTTTTTGTCTTTTGGTTTTAAACCTAGAAGAACATAAAGGATGAGGGATGCAGAGCAATTTGCAAGTGGTGCATGTAAATTGTAGGAGAAATGTCTTAAAAGACTTACACAATATTTATCAAAAAAATAGAGACCAGGCAAATACCATGTCTAAAAAGATTGCTTCAATGGCTCACAGCACACAAACATTGGAGTAAAGTGCTTTACATGAAGCAATCCTCAGAAGGGTATCCTTTCACACCAGAAGTTTTCTAAACTGTTCTGCAAAATTTAACAGAGAATTCCATCTGTGCTGAAAGACCGTGCATCTCTCTAAGGCTGCTCCAATGCCTGCAATATCAAGAATTACTCAACCTGTCTCTGAATATGAGATATATCCTTTTGAAATCTGTCAACAACAACTGAAAAATCAATTATGTCTGTGGAAAAAAGAAAATGTAGACTCAGGCAAATGGGCTGTTTCATACCCAAGTTTCCATATCGGCTGTATTGTAGCATAATTATACTGAGTGAAATACTACCTGACTGCAAAATTTCACAGGTCTCCTGTGCAAGAAATACATTTTTGTAGCCTTTAGGAGACTCAGAAAAAAAAAAAAAAAAAAAAAAAAATGAAAAGGGACCTCATCTGATAAAATAGGTAAGTAATTAAAAGTAGTTTGGCAAGATAATGATGAACTCAGTAAGTACCTCCCCTCAGTTGTGCATACTGTATGCATTAAGCATTAAATATATTGGAGACTGTATATAGTGATGAAGATACTGAAATGCTGAACCAAGGTTCCAAATTTGCCCATTTCTGACTGCCACGTATCAGAAAAATCAGAATAAAAATCAAAGCCAGCTCCAGAGAGGAAAAGATCAACACTGAAAAGCTGAGTTTGCCAAAACCCTTGGAAACTGAAGTCCTGGAGATGTATACAACTCTGCTGAGGACTTAATTTTTATGGGCACCTTCCCTTCTGGCTGTGGGGCCCCAATTGTCCCAGGTCAAACTTACTGAGAGGCCTGCAGTTCCTGGTGAATGCCCCGTCTGTCTGCTTGGAGGAAAAAGCACTTTGCAGCCCCTGCTACACTGAGTCTAAAGCTCACTGGTTTAAGGTTACATTTTGATTTCTCCTTATGTGGAGTACAACTGAAAACACCACTTGTTCTGGCAAGAAAATGAAGACATTCAGTGTAATATGGGTGAGCAGATCAGCTATTAGCATCTCAGCAGGAGCCGTTCAGGGATATGCTTCAGTCTCCTCATACGTAATGCCCAAGATTGCCTCAATTTTGCCTGAAATTTCTCTGCCCTTCCCACTCCCACAGGAGTTGCTCTACTTTTTGATGAATGAGTACTGAGTTCAGGAACCCAAAGAAAGTCAAACATACCATAGATGGGTATTAAGCAAGCCTCCTCGAGCATTTATCTGCAAACCATAATCCTTATTTACAAAAAAGCAGCCTCAAAAGACAAAACCCCACCTCCAGACACATAAGGCTCCCCCCTCTCATCCCTCCTTTTCAGCCACAGACTCCCTAGTAGATATGATGGTTTGGGGATACTGATTACAACCGGGGTTGATGGTTCCAACTCTCTCAATAAACCCTTTAGAGTTCAGAAGCTCACAGTTTGAGAAGCCAGATCTTTTACCTTTTCCTTTCCTACCTGCCTACCCCAAGTAGAACACGTAAGGGGCTTCCAATATGAACAGACAGCTCTATATCAAGGTGAGCCTGCAGTCTCAAGTAGGGTTTATCACCAAGTATTTCCTCTCCAGCATATAAGGGATCTAGCAATACTATGTATGCAACAGATATTTTCCCTGTATTTCCTCTCAGAGGAAGGCCCAGTCACGTGCTGAACTCTGGCAATTCCTTTTATGAAGCATTTTTAACTCTGCTCTTAGATTCTGCCTGCACATCAACTTCTTTCTCCCTCACTTCTTAAGTCTTCACTTCACATGTTACAGACAGACATTTTGAAGGGTTCACAAAATAATTAAGTTGCTACAAAATGCAGCAAATCATATATATTTTAATTCCTCTATTAAACTCACATATATTCACACAAGTATTTTTATATGTATACACACACACTCACACACAGAGAAACTCTGGTCCCTATTGAATTTCTACATGTGTAATTACAGTTTGACATTCAAAATGAGACAGGATGAAATCCCAAATCCATAGCATTCATATAAAAGTAAATCCAGTGCAACACACAAAAATCAGGATGTTGCAGTGCATATTAACCCAATCATCCTGCTTGCCTTTACCTGATACCACTATAGATATACTGAACTCTTGCTTCTGTTCTGCTGCTGTTTGATATGAAAAAAGCTCATTCATTCAAGTTCCTTCTCTAGCCTAAATTTAAGGATTACTTTTCAACAACCCCCTGACAATTTAAATAAAACACAACACCGCTTAGCTTTCATTTAAGGCTGATGATGAAACAGATCACAGCTGCTGGGAATCAGCATTAACTCCCCTTGCAGAGCACTGCCGATGGAGCCCAGTGAGTTTGCAGCAGCTGCTCACAGCCTCACACCCACCACACAACTTCCATGAAGGTCTGACAGTGAGGATTATAACTAAGTGCTGTAAACAGTTATGGAGGAATTGGCAGTTAAAATATATCCCACAAAACCAAGCTACAGCAATGTTTTCACGCTAGTGTTCTAGCTTGATCTTAGCACTTGTATGCTCTTCCCACAGGAAAAGAGCAGTTCATAGGTAAGAAGATGGCAGCTCATAGATAAAGCATTTGAAATTACTTTTCTACCTTGTATTTTTCCATATAAATTTAAGTTAGAAAACATGAACAAAAACATTTTTTTGAAGTAAGGAAAGAAAAAGAAAAACATTTTCATTTCACTGTCATCTGCCATATGTACCAGTGCCCCAGAAGAGGAGGACATGGTGGCAACAGAGGAAGGTTCTGGAGTGTCCCCCCAGGTCTCACTGCAGGGGAGTCAAAGCCCTGCATGGAGGAGTCTTCCATGTAGGTAGTTACAGGCTCAAGACTTAACGTGTCTTCTCGTCAGGAGTTACCAAATCCTGCCTACCTTTGGTTAGCTTTCCTAGGGACAGCTTCCAGATTTTTCTCTTTTAACTGAACACTGGCAGGCACCATGAGCCGATACACAGGCTTGTGGACATCTGCTATTACAGCACCCATTGTGTGTGTCACACACTCTCTTTCTGACACAGATGCAGCAGTGTGAAGCTGGATACCCCGCAGAGCAAGTACTCACCCTGTCTTCACCTCCAGGTCAGCAGCAGCCAGAGGCTCAGCCCATTTTCCAGCACACTCCTGCAGTAACACAGCTCCCGAGTGGCCAGCATACGTTTCCCAGAGATGGGAAGCAGACAGATGTGTGAGCCCAACACCATTCAGGAGCTCTCTGGAAGCTTTAGTCTGACCATGTGCAGCAAATTGCTGATTCTCCACTGCCAGAGCCCACCTGAACCCTAGCCCCAGGCACCCTGGGCCACTTGGCCAGGTGTGCCCACCTCTGCCCCAGCCTCACTAGGCTTCTGGCCCACAGCTGTGGGGAGCCCTGTTGGAGCCCCCACGCTGCTCACCAGCTGGGGCAGCAGCTCACAGCCACGCTCATAAATACCCTTCTGTGGCTGGAGGTCCAGCTGTGTATCTATCAACACATCTGCACAGGCTTTCTGTGCATTCCAGAAAACCAGCCTGGAAGCACAGCATAAATGCTTCCCAAGGCTTCACTTTTCCTGACAGCTCTTCAGGTACTGATAGAAAAAGAGGCCCAAAAAGTGAAGCCCATTTTACTGCTTACTGCCATGTGTGTTCTCCAACCAGTTAACGCTTGGCCGAACCTTGGTTTTGCTCTACCAGTTGCTGAAAAACCACAGGACGGCCTTCCCGGTTTGCAATGCCGGCCTGGCAATGGGGGGGTTGCTGTCAGCTTCAGTGGCAAGCAGATAGTCTGTTCAAACACTGCGATGACCCCCATTATGGAGAACTGGGCCTCACTGCTTCTGACATGTTTATCTTCAAACCTTCTGCATGGGTGAAGGAAGCACTATCAGCCCCATCTTTTCAGGTGGGGAAATAAGTTGGGTATGGGAGGGAAATAAATGTCGTAATGTAAAGACTTGAGAAAAATTCTGTGGTGTGCAATGGGCTCAACTGATCATAAAATTCCCCCTCTAGGGAATACATTAATGACCTTTACAGAAATCATGTCTGGGGGACAACTAATTAAAAGCATTGCTCAAATGACCACACAGGTCCAGGTCTGGTTGTTTGGGGTTTTTTTCCCCTAATCTATTGTTCCAAGTTTCTCCCATGACAGCTGTAAAGACCGGCCTTCTCATCTCCTGAACCAACGTGTTTGGTTAAGTAGGAATGGCTGTAAAAGGGGCTGAAAGCCGTGTGCCACTGGAACAAGCTGAACCAAGTATCAGGACATACAGAAGCAAATGTCACACAAGGTCAAACAGGTATCCGAACACTGATATCCTGAGGCTGCTTTGTTATGTTCTCAATGGCACAAAAATGTTACAGGTAAGTTTTCTAGGGACAAATCAAAGGAAACTACTCTTTAGTAAGACAAATACTTCTAAAACAAAGAAGACATCAAATGACCGTGGGGTCACAATCTCAATTCTGGTCTTTTGTGTCAGTGTGCACTGGTAATTCTTGCTCAGGAATTTGTGATGAATGCACCAGGAACACTGTATTGCTTGAAACTGCCAATACTCAGACACTGGTGGTATCAAAACCAACACACAGCCTAGCAGTGCTTTTCTATGAACTTCCTGTTGTACTGAAAAGTGTTGCTGTAGAAGAATTCTGCTCTCTTGTTTTGAAAAACATAAATTTTATTACTGTTTTAAGACTTCATCTATGACTTAAAGGGTACTGTATCAGCTGGCCTAGCATTCTGAAAACTCCTTAACCCAGAGCTACGGTAAGGAGTTTTACAAATTACTTTTCATTTCCTCATAAATTTTCCTCTTCCAAGAGGAAAACACAAGTAAATCCCTGAATCCACTCTGCTGATTTGCCACATTTTTCTGAACAACAAACAAGAACATTTTTCTCACCTGGGGGCCAAAATTTCATCAGCCATGTTGATTACCTTTATCCATGAATTAGAAGCCTGAACTTAGTTTGGTAGGTTAAAAAGAACATCCACATTCATGCCCATATATCCTTAAGACGTTTAAGTTACAGTATTTCCAGTCAGTATTGTGGGGCTTTTTTTGGGTGCATATACGTAGGCAATTCAAACAAGCTCATAATTAATCTTAATAAACAAGAGATATAAAGAGTGGATAGATGGTGTTTGCATGCATATAACTTGGATATGCAGCTAACCAGTTTACCGTGCAGTCACATCATGGGTCAGGAAAACCACAAAGCAGAGAGCTCAGATTGTTCTTATTCAAGTTCACACTGGACATTGCTCCCACAGATACTTCTAGAATGACTGATTGTTTATTTTAGTGAAATGAGTAAAATATTTCCTCCAAAAAAAATTATTAATGTTTCACATCCTTAATTCTAGTGCTTCATTTACCAGTGTCAAACGTGCATGGGTTACACAAACATAGATGGGGTCAGAAAAGCTTACTTCTTTTTGTATTGTCAAGACAGTTTAATTTTTTTCTTCTCCAAGGAGAAGAGTCTGTAAGAAGGAAAAGTGCTGGAAAATAAGCATATAACCTTATACACAGAACAAAAAGACCCCAAACAATTATGTTGGCCCTTCCATCAGAGTTACTCCTCGAGTTTGCTTTGGATGAATGCTGCAATATAATTTTAGTTGTTACATTACTGCAGGATTTTCTGATTTGGAGTAGGTGTAATGCATCCATCATGACTACTGTGTGCCCACTGAAAGAAAACACCACAGAACTACCCTCCAAGGTGTCCAGAAAAATTCCAGAAAACCCATGGACCTTTCCTGAATCCACAGTACCTCCCTACAGTTCTAGGTACTTCAGGTGGAAGTTGTTCGGGTAATGATGGCTGAAGATAAGTAGATCCAGGTAAACTGATGTGTTTGGCTTGAACATGGCTAGACCTCTGGTAGCCACTTCTTCATTGTTTTGTTGTTGTTTTCTTGGGTGGTTTTTTTAGTTCAGGCTTTTACTACTATAAGAGCGTTGCAGGCATGGATTTAGTTGTTGGTTGGGGTTTTTTTATTTAATTGGACACAGGGATTGTCACTTTCCTTTCTAAATTGTCAGCTACTCACCACTGTTGGACAGCTTTCTAATTCATTCCAGAAGTCAGTGTATTGTATTACTACATAAAAATGAGTAAATCACCCTAAGACTCTGCAAAAGTAAAGACAGTAATTTAAACAAAGTAGTATGAGAGTGTATCACTGTAACTGTTTCCACAATGTGTCAGTGGCCAATTGCTACAAAAAATATATAACTTATTTTGTGGTTACCTGTGTGGCAGGGGGGTGATCCCAAAGGGATCAGGATCCAATTGAGAGAGCCCTTAGCTTCACCACAAGAAATAAAGTTATCTCAATTACCCAGGAAGGCAGAACTAATAATTTCAACTGTAATGAAGCACAAGAATCCTAGTACCAGATCGAGGCCCCCTGAACTCACCTTTTACAAACATTGAAGAGACAAATTACCTGAGAGAATTTACAGTGCATATACTGGAACAGAGACCAAACAAGAGATGCCACAGTGGATGAGCAGAGGGAGGTAGTGGGCAACACGGCTAAAGCACTGCGGCTTCAGGCAGCCTGCAGCCCCAGCTGCTCCATATGGCTTAAGAGACCCACAGGGGTTAATACAGTTAACTTCTAACTCCTCCACAGAGACAAAACTACGGAAGTGAATGTCTGCTTGTGGATATTTTAAACAAAAAAGAAAACATATGGCCCTGTGGAACTGCGCTTGCTGTTTCACCAGCTGATATGACACAGAGAACAGATAGATAGCCTAGGCCTAGAAGTAAATGCAAAAGCCTTATTGCAAGGAGACATTAAAGACCAATTTAGGGAACATGCTTCAGTTTTAGAAATTCTCAGATTTAGGAAAACGGAAACACAAAAAAGGAGAATGCTCACGTACACTAACTAGTAAAACATTTAAAACCACAAAATACCTTAGCTGTATGAAACAGCAGTTTCTCATCCATGTGAGGAATATTTCTGTGAACTATGAAAGACAACTTAGAATGAATCATTAAAACCAGCTTTTTCTCTGCAAGATGTTATTTTCACAGAATCATCTAGGTTGGAAAAGACCTTGAAGATCATCCAGTCCAACCATTAACCTAACATTGACAGTTCCCAACTACTCCATATCCCTCAGTGATATGTGGACCCTACTCTTAAACACCTCCAGGGATGGAGACTCCACCACCTCCCTGGGCAGCCCATTCCAACGCCCAACAACCCGTTCTGTAAAGAAATGTTTCCTAATATCCAGTCTAAACCTTCCCTGGTGCAACTTGAGGCCATTTCCTCTTGTCCTATCGCTTATTACTTGGTTAAAGAGACTCATCCCCAGCTCTCTGCAACCTCCTTTCAGGTAGCTGTAGAGGGCGATGAGGTCTCCCCTCAGCCTCCTCCAGACTAAACACCCCCAGTTCCCTCAGCCGCTCCCCGTACGACCTGTGCTCCAGACCCTGCACCAGCTTCGTTGCCCTTATTTGTGATTCTCCACATAGATTAGTAAGGAGCAAAAATTAAAACAGAAGAATGGGCTTTATTCAGAAGTCTGAAAAGAAATATCAGTAATTTCATTTATAAAATCAGAAATGTCATTAAAAAGTGTAATCATGTGGATTAAAATCACAGGTGTGATAAACAGTTGAGGGCAGTCTGATACACTTCTTTAAATTCAAGTCCTGAAACATGCTGACAAACATTTCACAGTACAAATTCATTAGGTACTCAGGGCCCAAAGGCAGAGGCAGTGTGTGCAGACACAGTCCCATGGACTGCAGAAACCCAGCAGGAGCGCCCGCAGCTCTTTTGGGGCTGGAGTTGTGCACTCCCCAGGGACAGCAAGGCCAGGGGGGATCTTAAGAACTTGTCATCTAGTCCAACCTCTTCAAGAGGATGAACTGTGCCTTAAACATTGCCAATATTTAAAGTATTCTTTGTTGAACTTTAAAACTTGTGTATATGATTTTATAATGTTCTCAGGAAATGTACTGCCAGGCTTTGCAAAGTTACCATCAGGAATATTTTCTCCTAATGTCTAATCTAAAGGTAGGCAATTACCTGTCCTAGGAACAGGGGATTTGGAGAACAAGGTTTGGCTTTTTACTGTCGTCTCTGCAATAGCTTTTTACAAGTATGAATACTCCTTTAGTCGTTGCTCCTGCAGACTAAACAAATTAAATTCTTTCAGTTTTTACACACAAAATGTGTGCGTAGCACTCTCATCTTTCTTGTCTCTCTCCACTGGACTCTTTCCAATTAGCCCCCAACCTCCCTGAAGTGTGGTGCCTGAAACCAGATATATTATTCCAGCTCAGACCTCATTAGACATTATTAGGCCTAATTAGAATAAAAGGTTACTTCATGTGAATTTAATGGGGAATGCCTATTTATTCAGTCTAATATGAAATTTGCTTTTTCACAATAACATGACACTATTGACCCATGATTAGCTTGCTACTCACTGGAATGCACATCCTTTCCCACAGAATTACCACAACTAGACATGTCTCCTCCATCCTCTATTTGCTGCTTAATTCAATACTTTCTATTTGCTCTTAATGAAGCAAATCCTACTTATGTCACCCAATTTCAGCAATTAATTTAAATAACTTCTTGTTCTAATCTATTTACTCCAATACACTTTCAGCCTTTATCAGCAACATTTACTTGTAAATGAAATATCTATTGCATAATCCAATCTATTTTATAAAGTATATCGAGTATCATAAAATTGATCGAAGTAAAGGCCTTCTTATTGCATCCCTCTAGGCAACAGTAGAATGCAAACAACCCCAAGTACAAATCACTCTTGTAGATCCATTTAAACTATGCTTCCTGCACTGGCTATGAAAATGTCAAAAGCAGTTTTTACCAAAAGCACCTTTCCAAAATCAAGATGCATCAGTTTTGCAGCTTCTCTGTTCACAAGTCAATTATTCTGTCACAGAAGTCATTATCTGATAGGATTTATCTGATATGGTATTTTCCCTTTTCTCTGAAACTGTGTATGAAAATAAGAGAACTCTGGAATTGAAAAAGAGGTACAGGAACTGTTTTCCATCAGAATGAACATTAAAAGCAACTAAAATGTGTATTTTAATTTGCAAAGATCTTCAGGACAATGAAAACCATGAAGATAACAGCAAGAACTCAAAACCAGTTCTGAACTTTCAGATTTCATTCAGAGATATCTCACAGTAATTCCATGTCTGAAACCATATTTTTAAAGAAAATGTTGGAAAAAAATGGACCACTCTACTTTATGAAAATAAATCTCTCTACTGTATGAGGAGTCATGGAGTTAGGCTAAATTCAAATGTAACTCTACACATTTCTCTCTTCCAGTCCACCTGCATCTACTGCCTTCCGTGGTTAGTAGTCAAAGCTCACTCTCACTAAGAGATGCCTCAAGTCATAAGTATACTTACCCTTTCTCATCTGCCCAATTTTTAGATCTTTGTTGCAGAGACTGTAATTCCTACTTGCTAATTTCACAGTTCCCCATCTGTCCAAAATTAAAGCCTCAATCATTATTTCAATATATTGGTGCCATAAGAGTCCTCCTTGTCTTAGCCATAAACTGGTCCACCTTACCTTATGCATTAAATAGGTCAAGGGAACGTGTAGCTGTCCTTACCCAATTGTATTTCCTTTAACAGAAATGCTTACTTCTTCCAGATGTCCCTGTGTCTAGATTAAGATCCAGAATTAAAAGCCAACAAAACCTGGCCATTATTCTTCTACAGACTTTGGTGAATTCTGGATCAGTCTGTTGGTGAACAAAATTCTTTCCCTACCTGTCCTATTTTATTGAAAACATTGCTGTCCTACACACTCAGACAGAAGCAGTAGATCTTTAATTAGTCTACTTTTATGTACAGGTTATGTTCTATAGATGATATAAAATGTTAGTGACTGTCACATGCTGGACTAGGACACACTGATGCCACCATGCTACACAACTGTTCAAAGAGAAAGAACCAGGATTCACAAACTTAATGGAGGCTCTGTAACAAATCCATTAAACATCACACCTGTAATAGATTAATCAAAACCACTTAATTAATTAATCTGATTTTTATTGTTGTACTTGATGTTACAAATAAAATATAATTTTAATATTTAACTTACAAAGTTTTCACATGTCCATGTAAAACCAACAGTAGGTTTAAATTAAAATTGCTTTCTGGAGGCAACAGCTTTTTCTTTAACTTCAACAAGATTCTAACTTTATAAGAATAGAGAAATGTGTAAACATAAACGTTCATGATTTTATTCTGTACACATCTGTGTAAATTAGTTGATACAAATATAATTTACTATAGAAACTTTTTTTTGTTTGTTTTTGCTACACACAGTTCTACGCTGGCATGACATACTAGTTGATTAGTCTTTCAAAGAGTGAGATTTATGCATTTTGCATTCTAACCCCCAGTATGTCCATTGCCAGCAGTGGACTTCAGAGTTCAGAGAATCAGACTCACAGTGTCAGCAATCTAAAATTAAACTTCATTACAAGATTATAAATAATCAAAAATGAATGCATCATTTTCATATCATAATCGCCAGATGCTTAAAGGCCATGATCCAAGCCAACCAAAATCAACGACAGTTTTCCCATTGACTTAGCTGGAATCCACCCGCAGTTCCCAGTCACTGGAGATTCTCACTTTAGCTTTGCGATTTTATCACAGTATGAAGAGTTAAAAAGTGCGTAGTATCACAGCTTCAGCGTGAGAAGTAAAGCCTCTAGATCTTTCTGGGCCTCTTTATCCTGAAAGAAACAGACGATCATGCATCAAGTTAGATAGGATTAAATCCCTTCATTTGACTAATACGTGCCTATCCACATTTCTTTACTAACAACAGACATAACACACAACTGCAACAGTCACAGAATGTAGACTGCATAGTAAGCTAATTTATCAGTGAACATAAAAATAAAGTTTGAAGTGAAAACAAGAGCCAGATGGCAGCCCTCCCTTTACAGCTCTGTTAAAGCACTTAAAATGTTAGCCACAAATAGCCTTCTCAGCAGACCAGTAAGCCTTTCAGCTTAGGCCATAACTTTTATTGGTGTACTTTGCACAAAGTACTGCCTTGCCTTATACTTTACATAATCTTGCAACCTGACCATGTGCAGTTTTTCTAAAGAGATTTCCATGATGTTTGCTAATGATTTTTTATGCAATTAACATGAAAGCATTGGGAAATTTAATTAATGACACAGGTTAGATTGTGGTTTCAGTGCATACAGCCATACCTACCTGCAATAACCACTATGGACTGGTTACACCCTCAGTATCTTCCATACTGGTGTTGGTGGGCTCTGCCTACGCTACTGGGCTCAGAGCAGAGTGGAGCCAATGGGGGAGCAAGAGGAAAGTAATTCTGCTATGCTCAGAGCCAACACTATATTACATCTCCTATGACAGAAGGGAAAGGCTCCTTTTAGGCCAACGTGTAAGCACAGTTTGCACGGGGCTTTAAACCAAACCCAGCCCACAGACTCTTTCACAGGTAACCAGCGACATATGTTTTGGCTATTCCATGTATCATCTGTTTGGAAAGGGGTACACGCATATGAACATGTAACCACAGTACAAAAACTCCATTATTCTACTTATTTCGAAATGTCTCCTGGATATAATTCACTTGCTTTACTTGTCACTGCAAAACTTCTAGCTTGCAAAATGCACCTTGGTTTAAAACCACACTTTCTAAGAAGTCAGCACCTTGTACCTGCAAGCTGGTTAAACACCCAATACAACGCACCCATGTGTACTGAGCACTGCAAGTGAAAAGCACCAGCACATCACAAATTTTGTGCAAGAATTCCTAATGACAGAGAGCAGTATTTCTTTCCCAGATAACACCACAGGCAACTCTGAAAGAAAATAATGTAGACAGACAGTGAAGTAATCACTGAATTTCTGGATCACTTCATTATCCAATCAACCAAAGAGCTGGAACAAAATACAGGACATTTTAAAATATATTTTACGGGTGAAGAAATTCCTGCTTCTCTTTATTTTGGTTAGTTGTCTATAATGTCATGGAGGAATAGAGAAGAATATTGAGATGATAGAAACCATATGCCAGATATGTCAAACCACATTATATTATTGGTCTGGATTAAGGCATTAATACATTAGCTGGACACTTCTCTTGGAGTCGCTGCTTTGCTCCCATTGGCAACAATAGGCTAAACTATCTGCCTAATCATTTATCAGAGGCCTTAAAAGGCACACACTGCACAGCCAGTAAGCTCTTGCCAAAATACTCTAACAGAAGGAAATGTCACACTGAATTCAGCACTCCTTAAATTCCACGTCACTGCAGGCTGCCTGGAGTACCAGCCTGTGGCTTTCAATAAAAACTGGAAAACTCAGAATTTGTATCAATATATTGATTAATTCAGGGGAAATACGCTTTTTTTCTGTACTGCCTGTGGTCAACTTGTGAAAATGATTCTAAACTCCATTAAACAAAAAAGTAAAAACCCAGGTATTGTCCCATGCTATTAAGAAAATGGAAGAGGTTTTGCTGTATCTAGTCCTATTCTTTTCAAACTTTTCTAAGCCAAAAATTATGAAGATGCAGGTTTTTTCACATCTGAATGGTGTTCAGCATTCCATGGGTTGATGGGAGTCTTTATTCACTTTGCAGGATACAGCATTTTAAAAATATATCTCCCAACAACTTTGTATAACTGTCTTTCTCCTTAGAATCAAAGGATTATATTGGGCAATGAGTTTTCATGAGTTGCAAAGGTCCCCGAAATATTGGGCAATCTTCTCTGAATCTTTCTTTGGGCTTAGAAAAGAGAATAAAACAAACCCATGATTGTTCTAAGAACTAGCTGGAGAAGAAACTGCAAATGCACAGTGTCCTACCTCCGGGTTGCCAGTTCTGTACAAGACTACATCAGTAAAAGCAGGAATTATTATTGCTGCAGACTACTTAATGGACTGCGTTAATTGATCCAGCAGCTTCCAGTCAATAGTAAGAACTCAGATGGCAAAAGCACCAAAAAAAAAAAAAAATCAGTAATGGCATTAAAAACAAAGCTGAAAATGGTCAGCAAAGGGAACTATTACATCACTTTGGATAGAGTCCTTCCAGACCAAGAGGTGTGTCACGCTAGAAGGAGAGAGAAGCCACAACACTGTTCAGTGTACCAGTCTCCAGTTTTAAGGATGAAAACTTCATTAATGATCAAGGCTTGACTGTTAATGGAAGACAAAGCCATAAATCCTGTATTTAGCCAGCTCTCTTCCTCATTGATTTCTGTGGCTTTCTAAAAATGAACAATAAGGTTGGCTTTTTCGGTATGTTTTGTTTTTTAAGACAGGCTGATTTTGATCTCCCTTTAGAAGGCAGCAGGGAGAGGAAGAGGTGCAAGTCATAGGAGGAATGCAATATATTTGTGTCAGTCTCATTTGTTCACCCTGAGGCTTAGTTCAGTGCTGACTGAATACACAGCCATTTTCAACCTTGACTTTCTACTGTCAAGGCTTACATTTATTAAACACTTCTCATATCATTTTCAGAGTTGAATATGAGTTCAAAATGTTCCGCAAACTGCTACACAAAAGGGATTCAAATTACGGGGTCAGTGACCGTGTTTTCCCTCTTCCTATTCAGTTACTTTTCTTTTATGTTTCATCCTCCATAGGGGATATGCACAGGAAGAAAAGACCTGGGAGGCCAGGGACTGAACAAGGGAAGAGAGGGACTTGAAAACAAGAGCAAGATGGAAGAGAAAATCAGTGGGAAAAACAGTATGTTGGCTTAAGTAGAGGTAATCTACATTTTGACAGTTAATTTCTGTTGAAAAATTTTACTGATAAATATATATACACACAGACATTCACATATAAATGTGCATGTAAAAATTAAATGTCAATTAAAGCAGAGATGGAAAGATAATGATTTTTCCTTCCTTCTCTGCTAATTATTTCCTTATGCACTAAACACACTCAACTCAGGCACTGCACATGTGTGCACTTGTTGACAAAGTCCCAACTGTCAACAGAGAATGATACACCCCCATGACCACAACCAAAACGGTTACACCAGCCAACTATAACATAATTGTGTGCAACCACTGCCAAATCCCAAGCTGACATGCATCCCGTGGAGTTTCATTGAAGTCAACGGGGCTGCATGGTATGTTAAATGAGCTGGGCTGCAAGGGTGGTCCAAAGCTGTGCTCTGATACACAGCAACAGCAATGAGGTGCTTAGAGCCACTCCTGCTTTTGGGTCCAGCTGTATCATTCCTTCACAGCTCCAGGAGAAATCCTGGATTGTAACAGAAGAGACTCCCAAACATGCACAAAGGAGTGTTAATTAAAAAGTAATAGCTCTTGTGGACAATACAAGTCATATAAAGCTATATACTATCCCTTCCCAGTTTCATGATAGACTCTCACAGATGGTATGACTGTAGTGGGTGTCAATTTGCATACAATTGCATAATGCTGTTTTCTCCCTTAGATATTTCAATAAACCAATGCAATCATCCACTTTCAACCTTCTATATGACTGCTGTATGTCACAAGATATGGCATTTTAAGTTCTTTCATATTTTTAATACCTTCCTCTGGGGATGAACCACGATTCTCGAGGCTTTTTGGATCAAGGCAAGTACAGCTTTAAAATATGCAGCTGACAATAATTTCACCTTTTCTGATTATACTTCAAGTAGAGGGAAAAACACCCTTTCACACACAGAAGACTGTGAATAAACAGTTCAGCTAGTTCAAGGACTGTTGTTGAAAAATTACAAAATGGCAGAATGCAATTTAGAATCATTAATAGTCAAGTAAAATTTTCATCCACAAGTTCTTTTCCAACTTAAAAGACTAAGTTTCACCTTTTACTATTGTACACAACGTAGAGCTTTTGGTGTTCAAGGCATTCCTCTCTTTCTGTGCAGCTGCTGCCCCCACTACGATGGCAACTACAGCCCTTCTTTCTGTGCAGTCATTGCTGAAACGCCTTGAACATAATCACACCCAGTTACAGTTTCTTCAGAAAGATCCCTGTTGAGCTTTCTTTCACCCTGTATATCGACTCTGAGACAATGTATTTCAGACTCCTGGAAGCTTGACTTCCCCTGGCCACTCTATAAAAATATGAAACCAGTTGCGAACCTCTTCATCCTGCAGGCTGTGAATATGCCACCCCTGTGAATACTTCTCCCACTCTGCCCCTGCACCGTGAGCATGCCAGCAGGGACACACTCCATGCTTTGAGGAATCGGCTGTTGATCCGTCTTGCTACACTAAGAACTATGCTAAAACTGTGTTACCTTTGACAGGATGTTGAAATGAATACTTTGTGATAAACTAGTCAATTAAATCATAAATATAAGCTTGGTATTTATCATGCTAGACTTTACCTTATGTATGAAACTACTACATTATAAAAAATAGCTTCATCATTTTTTGGAATCACTTTTGGAGGGGGAGAAAGAATAAGCACACAATGCAAACAAACTGTTTGGCACAAACTTCAAAAACATGCAGACGGCAAATCAGTCTGATCACTAAGATAGAAAAAAAAATAGACTGTATTCACTGAAGTGCAAACTAATGCAAAATATAGGAGGTCTCAAATTCTTTTAGAAGCCCTTTTACAAATGTCTCATTTTTCCCAGCATTTTACAGTTTGAAATCTGATCTCTTTATAATGAGTTTTTAAAAGGCCCATTCCCTGAGCTGGAAGCACTCATACTCAGGGTAAAGAGAATCACTAATTAAGGGGTTTTTAAAGTATATTCAAAAAATACTTTAATTTTGGGTTGGTGGTAGCTATTAGGAAATTCTTGGTCAATGCCACAAACAGTATTAGCAGGAAAACAATAGCCTAGAATTCAAACTGAACACAAATCTGAATACTTCCATTATTTTGTAATTGAAACACCATGGACTTTTGCTTGGCATTTGGAGAACAAATGTGTATAAAATCTAAAGGAATGAATATCCTCTGAAAACAATGACATTTTGTATTGAGCTGATGGTGTTGAGAAAAGAAAATGTTCTGTTTGCTGAGAAAACAGAAACATTTTTTATAAGGTTAACCCAAACTATTCACATAGTTTCAATAGGTAGCTTTTTCATAAACAAGTCATAATTTGTACCTTTTGCTTAAATTTGCAAATTAATTTTTTTCTCCTCAAAATCTTACTTAAAAGGACAGATTACCACAGCAGCTTCAAATGACATCTGTTGGAAATATGACAGCAAATTCTGCTACATATGACCAATCTGTGGTGGCTGGAGTAGGCATTTCTTGGAAAATCTATTGTGGAAAATTCAAGATATACAAATGGTCTGTTCTAACAGGAACAACTGATGGGTGCTGAAGTTTATACTCTGCCTTCTCTTCCATCCCTCTGTGACTCCCATGCTCTTCCTTACAGTCAATATTAAAAATGTAAATTAATGTCCAGAAAGATCAATTATGGTGATGTGAAAAAATGTAAGAAAATCTTACGGGCATGATTTCTCCTCAGCAGCTGCATTCTTGTGTAAACATTCAGCCATTGTTCCTGTCCATTATTACATTTACCTCCTTCTCCACATGGGCTTTTCTAGTTTCAAATGTCACTGAGGCCAAAGGCAGAGCCTTTAATAAGTCTCTGCTTCCTGCTATTCTACACCTGTAAGAAGTGAATGTCATAATGATAAATTTCTGTAATATCTAAATCTCTCTCACTTGTTAATTTCAACTCCAAATTGCTTGCATTTGTAATTGCTGGGAAGGAGGGAGTGTTCTGAAATGAAGATTTATTTTTTTTTAACTTACCAATAACTTTTATAACATACATTCTCAGCTTCAGGGAAGTTTTTATCTGCATTTTAAGTAAGACTTCTGGCAACTCTCAGTGCAAATAGATTTGCTTTGCACTCTTCCTGCTTTGTTGTCTTCAGCTCTTCCAAGACTATATTTTTTGTAATGTAACTTGCTGCTTTTTAGATTAATTTTCAAAAAACGTCACAGAAACGAGACCTGTGAAATTTTAGTCTCTTTCTCTGCTAGGCTGTTAATCCCTTTGTGGTGATCTTACTGGTCCTACAAACACAGAGCTCACTCTCACACCCATGCTTATCTCCAGATACAGGAAAAAATAATTTCTTTACTATTACACTTTATAATCCTGCACTGAGACTTTAATTTTCTACAAGTTTCAGCCTTGAAAACACTCAACAATCTTTGTTTATAAACAAGAAATTAGTGTCTTATTCCCCTTACATGTAAAGCGCTATGTATTTAATCAAGCACAATCCCCCCATTTTGTCTTTCTAAACACAAGACAAATGCTCATATTTTCAAATTTAAATTTAATTTTTCTCCTGAAATTTAGAAAAGTAATTTTTTTCCATCACAGTAGTCCACATCTGGTTCCAACAGCCCTTCATGTAGTCACACTCACCAAGGCTTTGAGCACACTACAAAGTAATGAGCCTCAGTAAGGGTAATGCAACATCTACTAGATAAACAGAGCAGCTGTTACGCACTTTACAATAACTCACAGCAGCCCTGAACATTAGGATCTCTTTTACTGAAGGGGTGAATGTTTCCCAGGACCCTGAGGTTATCCACCTGGACAACAACCAGAGAAAAGCAGGACAATTTAATGTCCCATGCACCTCCAGCAGTGAAGTACTGCTCTACACTATGACAGTATTTATGGCCAAGGAAGGACCATTTGATTCATTGGAGGTTTTTGTTTAGAGTAGAGAGGCTAAAGGTCTCTTTTTCCAGACATAATTTGCATCAAATCTCCTGTATTTCCTTTTAAAATAAAAAGATGCATAGACTGATTGGTTAAAAAAAGTGTCAAACTATTTTTAAAAACTGATATTAGGACTTACAGGATTCATTCAATCAGAATTTGTCTCTTATGATTTCTTTGGTATCCTTTTTTAGGTTCATAATAGGGTTGAAACTAGCCGTCTGATTTTTTTTTTTTTTTTATTTAACAAGAATTCCCTTTGTTTGGAAGCCCCTCTACATGTTGAATTAAAAACATATTCTGTAAGTGGTAGAACGGATGCACAGAAGGGATATTTGGATGTGATACAACATTCAAGACAAAAATCATCTCACTTAACTTGAAATGTTACATGAACTAAATCCTAGACAAAGTGTCAAAAAAGTGCCCTGAGTTAGACCAGCTGAGAATTTGATCTGAGGGCTAAAATGAGATATGGGCTATTTTACTGATGCTGAGCACCTCTGGTTCCCACTGAAGTCACTGGAAATGGTGGATGCTCAGAAGCAATAAAAAGCAAACCATTGTCTGCTATTATTTTTCATACTTATGCTGCAGAATGATTTGTATCATGAAATACTATACATTTCCTCAATGTGGCACATTTCCAGTAACTTTGTCTCTCAGCCTGCTCTGATTTTATGCCTTTGTACATATACATGTTTCTCGGTAGAAGCCAACATTTCAAAACAATAAAGAAATTCCCCTGCCTGAAGGAAGAGAGAAAACACACGTGAGAAACTATGATTACACTTGGGAATGATAGGTTGCGCATGACTGTGACAACATACGCTACTGACAACCCTGAGATCCTGTGCTGTGGCAAACTGAAAGAAATCCTCAGACTACTGCTGACCTGCATTTTCTTTTTCAGACCATGAACCCCATCTTTTACATGGCTGTTGTCAATTCAGGCACTTTATCAGCATCCGTTTATTACTGTCTCCCCAACATCTCTTTAGTCTAATTACAGCTTCTTACAACCTATCTAAATCTACCTATCTAACCTATCTAATTACAACCTATCTAAATGTTATTCCTATGTACAGCTCCAAGCCCTGAACCACTTCAGTTCCAACATGTCTCCCCCAAAAATCAGTAACAGTCTTTCTCTAACACAATAACCAAAACAACACGTAACATTCTAATTCAGATGGGACTTGAGGTAACAGCATCAGCAGAGTTTGTGTTCCAGATCTTCATTTTTCAGTAATTCCTTTCAGCATGCACTTGGTTTTACCTTGTGCTGACTGCTCTCTTTTTTTTTTTTTTTTTTTTTTATGCCATATTTTCCTGGACTTCTTTTTCTCAACTTAAAACATATCACAGGTAAACAAGACAAAGCAGACAGATATGTGATATTTGCAGAAATAGTCAAAACAGAAGATGACAAATTATCTTGTCTTCTTCAGATGGACAAAAGTTTTTTGGGGCCCATTTGCTACTCACTCTTCTCTACACAAACCAATAACATTCTTATTCTCATCACCATCCTGCTTGCCAGAATACACACACCCCCAACTCGGATTGTTCCCAAATTCCTGCTTTCACTTCAGGGTTCCCCCTCCTTCTCAGGTCTGCTGGTACTTCAGAAATGTGATGGGTGTTCCTTTTACCAGGGACTAAGCCCCTCTCGGAGGCCCAGGATGCACTGAATTCCAGCTCACATTTAGGCTGATGACACTGGACTTTAAAGGCAGGATCCACCTCTCATTAGATGGACAGTCTAGGAGTTGGGTGTCTCAGGTAGACATCTTACACATATCTTCACATCTAGTCTCTCTCTGTCATCAGGGGACAGAGAGAAGCAGGATGGGGCACCTGGATGCATCTCTCTCACTCTCCACTGAGTGTAGGGGGAGCCTCAGCAATTACCTTTGGTCACCAAAATTTTGTTCAGCTATTGTTATCAAAGATGAATCCCAATCTATGCTATCTCTATACTTTTTCAAGGAGTCTTTATGAATATGTTGAATGACTTCCAGTTTACTAAACACAGGCAGTCTTCTGCCCACCAGAAGTTTCTGTGATACATGTTTGTAATTTTACTAGATAGCTTCAGAGTTCATTAGATGGTCTTTAGTAAGTTGAATACAGGAAAAACAAAAAATTCACCAGCACAGCCAGTGTAGATATATACAAAATGGGCTGGGTTCAAGCAATTTCAGTTGTATGCTCTCTCCTTTATAGCACTGATCCTACTTTTTATGCAAAGACGTAAGGTACCAAAACCCAGATAATTTACAGCAGTCTTTCTTATGTTCTGTAACAGGCAAACTGAAGGCACATTTCAACAGTAAGTAAAGAATAAAGCAGAGTGAAGAGATTATTAATGTCATATCTGTATCAATACATATTTAAAGAAACACTGAACTTAAGCAATGACTACTTAATTTATGATTGGTACATATTATAACTTGGGCCAAAAATAAAGGCCACCCAGGAGCAGCTGCTGGTGAGGCATGCAGTGGTCTTTCTTCCCAGCAGGAACACTTGACATAAACATGTTAGTGCTCCACACACAGCATTTATTGTCAATCAAGTTACAGAGCTATTTAGTGGTCTTTTTCCTTAACTTCAAAGAATTAAATGGGATAGGGCCAATTCGTCTCTGGAATCACCTCTCTCTCTCCCTACCACATCTGCTGTGCTCAAAGGGGGTCCCTTAGGCTGACAAAGCCCAGGTTTGAACTTGTCATGCTCTAGGATGGTAAGATGTTTCCAGTCATAGGTCGGTAATTATGGAACTTGCTTCTACATGAGATCAGAGTGAACCTTCTTGCCATGACTTGGTTTATATTTAAGAAATTAAATTACTTAAAATCTCTCAAATATCTGTAGAAATTTTGCATCCACATACTAAAAATACTCTAAAGGGCCTAAAAAGAATCTATTAATCTCTTAAAATAAACTATGTTCCAGCAGATGTAACTGGAAGAACTGTGCCTCCTTAACTGCACTGTGGTTGAAGACAAAGGCAATCTTGAATAACTCCTCTACCTCTGCTATAGATAACACTGCCCTGGAGGCCTTGACAAGAATCACACACCAGAGGCTTTCAGGAGCAGAGATAGAGACTGTGGGACAAAAATCTAGAATGCTTTCAACTGAGAAAAAGTAAGTCAGGGGCAAAATTTCAGCACAACTTGAGTGAAACACTCAAATGCTTATGCTTAAGATAGTCTAATGAAGTGGGTTGAATTACAAAGACTTCAATTCAATTTCTGACAGCATCTGACACAGACAAGTCCCTGACAGTTCTCAAAGATTTTTTTTAAAGCTGTTGGTACAGACAACTGTAATGAGCCAACCAAGAGTGGGGGAAAAAGGAAGGTTCTGTATTCAAAGGAAAAAGTGAAACATTATGTTATTACTGACAATGTAATAATGGGTGCCAAAGACAGTGGCCACAAGAGAATAAGTTATCACTCTCAATACCCACCTCATTAGTAACTGAGAGAATTGACAGTGCAGAATCACAGTACTTCAGTGCATTGTTTTTCTGGCCAAGATCTTTATAGCACTGAGAAGAAAAAACATTTTGTTTCCAATCAGACCACTGTAAGAATACCAGAGTCTACAAATCATTATTTTTAAAAGAACCTGGTTACCTTTGCCAAATACACATAATTGCATTTGGAATATCCTGGACGCATTTCTTCTGCCTAAATAATAAAAAACAGGAAAGAAAATAGACATAAAGCTTGTGTGATGAGATTTATGTGGTCTGCATAACATTTTTAGTAACACACTGAAGTTCCTCAAACATCAGACTGAATCATCCCTACTGTGCACACCACAGTCTGTTTAGCACTTCAAAAAACCCTTAAGAAAACAAGAAAACCCAAAATTCAAACCCTAAACCAGGCACATGAGGTGCTGATACTGACCACATAAGAGTGTTCTGTACTGCTTGCTCTCCTCTGTCCCTAAGTACTTTGTAAAGATATCAGATCATTCTATAGAATGTCTATTGGATTCATTCACTTACACACTGGGTTGGAAGACACTGCTCTCTCTAGTTTATTAATATTTCTCCATCAAAGAAATAAACAAGAAACCAACCATTCACACTTTGTGTAGTAGGTAACAAACTGTCTTCATCAACATCATTATTTTTCTTTCACAGACCCATATCTTCTACCTCTGGGTTCACCTTTCTTTTTCCATCACTATGTTCTGAAAAGTTTGGGTCATTAAAAAAGTTCAAGATTGTCTTCCTTTTAAAATATATCAAGGATGTAGAAGCTTGAAAGATGACTAAAAACCTTACAAATTACCTACTAACCAAGAAGCATCTTTAATCAACAAACAGCTTTTGGGAGAGAAAAATTGCATCAGTGAAATTTATAGGAGCTGTAATCCTTGGACCAAAACACTGCTGCTTTCACCAGAACTGTGTATTACAAAACAACTGAAAAAGAAACCCAAACAGTTGTCTTTTAGACAGTAATTTAATTTTTGTTGCAGAAGATGACTTAAAACCACAGTTACTTTGCAGCCCACCACAAAATGTCCTGAAGCTAAAGCGAACATTTCAAATTATTTCTACCACCTTTGGAGTTTGACCTTAAAGATAAAAATCTCTTAAACTGGGAAGATGGTAACATATTGTCCAAAATTCAGGAGATCATTCCATCTTTAAATAGACCGAGCACAGAAAATAAGTACTTTGGATAGTGAAGAAAATATGCTTATCCAATTCCTTTGAGAAACTGTCTGAAAGTAATTGTAATGATGTAAATTTATATTTTGAATTCAGTCAAGTGAAAAGCTTGTATTTTTCAACTCCAGAAGTAGAAATGATTCATATAAAAGACAGCTTTATTTTATTCATGTGATATTTTCTCATAAACGTGCATTCAAGTAGAATGCCCAGGAACATGGGCCTATTTCTATATGACAGAGCTTTCTCTTCTACTTCACTGCAAAGGTAGTATCATCTCTACAAACAAGAAAGGCTTCTACTGAAATTCAGTGAAAAGAGCTTCAGTACAGAAAAAGAGAATTGTCACAATGTCAAAGTTTTCCTTGCCTATGCTAACCCTCTTGCAGAAACAGGCAAACCACCGGTTATTGCTATGGTTAATTTGTTTCAATAGCATATATAATTTATCTCAATCCATCTCAGATTAAATCCAATAACTATTAACCAAGGTAAATCATTGAAGAATTCCCTAAAACCAAAGAACAAGAAGAAACGTGCTACCCACTCATACCCAAACTAATTTTAAAATAGAAAAGAAAAACTATTTTAGTATAGAATGCTGTGGTATTTAGGACAGCCCTAGATTTACAGCAGCTGAACATAATCTGTTGTGCAGACATCTTGACAACAGTCACATATAGCAACTAGTAAACAGACACACAAGAAAACCCTTGGCTAGGACTTACCTTAAGGAAATTCTGCAATGCTTCTTCTACTGTTGAAGTTGGTGGAGTCCCAAAGAGAGCAGCAGCTACTTTCTTTTCAATCCATGATAACTGAGCTACCTATAATAAGGCGGGGGGGGGAAAGTCTTTAGGGTTGCTTCTCAGTTTTGGAGTAAAGTCTGTGCCACTTATACAACCTATTTTGCAAAAGAACCCATAAAGGAATGTTTTATACTGTTGATGTGCCAGCTCAAAGCATAGTCCATAGGATTTGAGATTCTTTTAACAGGAAAATTTACAGATTAAGAAATACATGACAAAACACCAACATGATTGATATTAGATTATTCCATGTACAAAGCTTAAAGTACAGTTTAGGTTTCATAAGAACTTGCCCTTTTTTAAAAACCTAAGGCTAGAAATAGTGCTTTAAACCTGTTAACGTTTTTATGAGACAGTTTAGCTTCATAGTCCATGTACTTGACTACTTTTCAACATTACAAAAAGCTGTTGCTACAGTCAAAATGGGAGTGCTTTTGGTGCTTGTAAAACAAATTCATTTATTACAGAGAAGCTGGTGACAATCTGTTAAGAAACAGGATTCATTTCTTCCTCTTAAAATCTGACAAGTAACACTTGCCAAAGACCTCTTCTCATTTCAGGAAGATGGGCTGCTATAAAAGGACTTCAGGGAACTGTCATATTGTCACACAATGTACATGATTTCTTGCCTTACATATACTGACACCTGACAGAAACTGCTCTGGTTACTGCCATAAAGTATTTGGCTCCATCACCTAACCTGGTGAAACACACCTCACATCTCTAATAAAGGATGGAGCCACTAAGAAATGCAATATAAAACTGGAGTTGTTTAAATCCTGAAGTGAAGTTACCCCCCTTTGGAGAATTGTACTGTATCTGTAAAGTTGGGACTTCATTCCTTCACATCAATATTTGAATCACCGCACTGATGACTCCTGTTATAGTGGAGTCTACAAAAACAAAGTTCTGTGTTGTCCTAGCAGTTTCTGGCCTGATTTATGCAGAGACAACACAGAGAAGGGATACACACAGGCAAAGAAAGAGATTCTCTCATCAGAGAGCTGGAGGTGAAATATGAGTCACATAGTGACATCTCTTTTTCAGAGGGACCTGCAATTCAAATAACAGAGTTGAGTCTTGAATTCAAGTCTGTCCTTCTGCTGTAAAAATCAAAATGGTTTTGGATAGCTTTATATTATTCCCACCTTATTCCCTGGCTTCCCAAGCTCTTCAGGGCTGTTGCTGTTCCCCCCGCCTTCTCCAGCTAAATTCAGCAACTATTCAGTAGATGTCAGATAATTATGGTAAAATGTAAGAATCCATCCACATGTAACTATCCACAGCCATCCACGTTCTCTTTTGAACAGACATCAAGCTCTATGTACTTCTTGTTGCAAACTGCCCTAAAAATATCGTTGCAAAGACTACAAATACAGGCCAGCAAGCAACAGGAACATGCCTAGAGGGCCATGTTTTCTCATTTGGGCCCCAATGACTCTAGCTACATCAGAGCAACATTGCTTGGAGACAAAAGGCATCGTGATCAAGTCTTGCTGGTTGTTCGTCAAGGTCCAATGTCTTATTTGTTAAATGCCGTCAGTAAGTCTTTCACATAAAAACCACTAAAAATTATATTCCAGAGAGAAACAATATTAAGAAAATAAAGCGCTGCTTTTTTTTCCCATTCTCTCTCACAGACCACTCTTGAAGCCTCTTCTAAGGGAATAAAGTATTTTTTACAAAAAAGCTCTCCAGCAATCCCAGAGTTCTAACTGAAGTAACAAGATGTTTCCCCTCTCTGCACTGCAGTGCTTTCACACTGTGTTACAAACTGCAGTATGATGGTTAAAGCTTTAAACTGTAGGTATGTATCTAATTCCCTTACACACTTAATTTCCCTACCTACTCTATCGTTTATGAGACATATTCTGCATAAGGATTTTTGCAGAAGTATTGTTTTCTTCATGCCAATCTACCGCTGCAGTGTTCTCTGTTCTTTTGGAAGAGGAATGGGGTTTCTGTATTTCTAGGTCCATCACATCAAGGAGGAAAAGGGGGAAAAATAAAGGGAATGTATACGCTTACACTGAATTCTGCAAGACCACACAGCACCCTGGAGATACACATACACGGCTCAAATACAATTACCACACGCGTGTCTGCTGTTATGCAACAGTGAGGAAACAAAATTGCAGTTTTTCCATGTGGAGCTATAATTACGTATTGAAAACACAAGTTCTTCCTGGCAGTTGTTTTATTTTCTCACAAGATTTAATCAGCACTGATTTACTGAGGTTTTAGTCCTTATTTTGTCTGGCTTGGGTGCTGCTTTGCACTATTCAAACTTTAAAAAGCCCAAACATATATGCACTTGGCCATTTTTATATTACAAATGCCACCAACCTAAAACAATGTTTAAAAGTGAAATGTAGGTATGCACAATAGCGAGTTTTCTTTGATGTGGACTGGCTTTAGCATTATTCTTTGTGACTATTACACAGATAGTCTGAGAGTTCTGTCATGTTTTGAGCAGACTTATGTGCCACTGGCTTGATGCATTCATTGCAGCTAACTATCTACCCACAAATGAAGTGAGTTTTTTATGTGAGTTGTCCAGATTCCTTGCATGGTCAATACAGGCATTCTATTAAACAATTCCTCTTCACCTACGTTAGCCTGGGATAAACACTCCTCTTTTTCTTCTTTCTTTCCTTCAACTACAAAAGGAGCATAAACAATTATACCTTGTGGATGGCTAAAGATAGGTGAGGTAAATCCCATCACAACAGCTTAACCACGCCCCACCTGAGTCAGTCTGCACCCCTCTATGACTCAGGTAGGACAAATGGAAAAGACCTGTTTTGTGTAAGACACAAAATTGTGTCCTGGAGCAATAATGATGAAGAGGAAATTATACCCTTTCCTTAAACACACAAGTACAGTCTTTAATTTGAAACAACTTTATTAGAGTGAATCTTATGCATGTTCAGTTAAATGGAAACATCATTCCTACTACACCAACTGACTTTATTAAGCGTTCTCTGCATGTGAGCAAGCACAGACAACAGAAACCCTGGTGTAACATGTTCTAGTGTAGTGCAAATCTACAGTCAAGGTTATTCCAAACAGCGCAAAGCATATCTGGAGGTCCAAACAAAATCAAGTACAAAGAGACTGTAACTCATCAGCTTCAGCAGAACCATAATTTCACTTAATGCATATTTCAAGAACAAGACAGGACAGCAGAAAAATAAGAAAAACAGCTACTGCAGCAAGTAATAGCTACAACGACAACAAAATTAAAGAATGAAGATTGCCCTTGCCCTACAGATGATTTCCAAACCTTAAGTGACTTTTGGTTTTGTTAGGTCTCCCAAGCCCTGACGTCCGTCCCCGAAGCAGCCTGAAAATTCCTAAGAGCACTGCAAGGAACACTGTGTTTCCACAGAATATCAGGTTTTAATGTATTGGGTCACTTGAGGAGCATCACTCCCCAGCTGCCACAATATGAGGAGAGCTAGTCCCACTCACTCAAATTTGGAAGAACAAGGGCCTGAGGAACGATCAGCCAACCGCTGAACTTCCCTAGGGCTGGAGGGGAGTGGGTCACCATGACAGGTTGGTCTCTGTCAAGGAAAGGAAGCCACTCTTCAGTATCCCAAAGCTAAGAGATGCTTGTCTCAAACAATCTCTCACATAGATCTGTCAATCAGCAAGCTCTCATCCATTTATTTTACTCAAATCTGTACTAATACTAGAGATGGAAAAAGCCACCCACAGAGTTAAACTGTAGCTGACTGGAAATTTCGTACCCAGCACGCTCCTACCAGGCCTCTTGTTTCTCTGAAGTCCAAGGCAAAAAATGTGGCTCTTCCCTAAATACTGGGAAAAGGGATTTGCTAACATCCATTTCTCTTCCTTAGCCTAGGTTCAGAAAACAATCACATATGAACTAAACCAACGGCTAGAGTTTGGGTTTTTTGGTTTTGCCTTCTGTTCATTTTTGATGAGATGCAAACCCTGCCTACTGACATTTTTTCAAATTCCAGGATGTTGGATGTACCAAGGAAACTAACCCACTTGGATGGAAAATTCAGCCAGGATTGACTTGCAGCCGTAAAGGATTTCCTCCTCCGATGTTTTCTTGCTAACAGCTCACTGAAGACAGATCACACAATTGTCTTCCATAAAGGAAAACCATCCCATTGATCCAGCTTCAGTAAAATATTAATCGCACCTACTTGAACATCCCCAGAGATTTTATTCTTCTTTTTTATTACAATATATTAATGTAAAATTGTATTAAATAATTTTGCAATGTTTTGACTTCTGGAAGAGATTAAGTAACTGGATAGCACTTTTAAATGCTGGCTTCCAACACAAATATTCTCTTCTTGCCAGCTGAGGAACCAGGACAGTCTGCACAGGCATTCAGGCATTTATCCAACTTGAATTCCCTGGACTTTTCACTCTCCAGTAAGGGGAGTAGACTTACAGAGCACACAGACAAAAGAACTGGGTCAATTTGTTCCCTGATGTAACCCAAACCGGTACTGGGATACACCAGAGATTAAACCAACACATGGCATGTAACCTGCGAGAAGAATATCCCAAGAGATCTAATTTTTAACACCCCACTAGCATTTATCAGAGACTCTGATCCAGTTTCACAAATACGTGCTGTTTTGTGTCAGTCCTGTAATGGCAAGTAGCTATAAGTCTTAACGACGTGCATACTCCATTTTAAAAGCTATTCTAAATATTTCAACACTAAAAAAAACCCCCACAAACACACATTATAAAGGATTATCAGATAATTGCACCCAATACTCTCAGGAAAGAAAACTAATTCCTATACAACATGCACCACAGGTCAATTCACTTCCAATAAATAATTCTTGCTGATCTGAAAAGCAAAGTAGTTTTCCCTTTCCCTTAACGAAAACAAAACTGAAACTTGAAAGGCTCTAAGCACTGTACTTATTTTAAATCAAATTAACTAACCCAAGTATATATTTAAAACATTAAACCTTCCCTAAAAGACATGTACTTAACAAAGCCTGTTTCTGTCACAGAAGGCTAAGGACAAAAAGTTTCATCCACCACCAAAGACATTTTAAATGAAAATTACTTTGCTGCAGTTGTTTTTCTTTGGAATAGTAACAACTGTTTTACATACTAAACACTGGCTTGCTTTGCTTACTAGATATTTTAAAGTATATTCATCACAATTATACAGTATCCATCTTTTCCTAACATCATCACCAAAGCTACCCTGGAAAAAATTACTACTCTGTAGAAGTTCATATCAGCTCTGGAAAAGGAATATTAAAATAACATTTGGTAGAGTTCTGCAGTTATCCATTATTAGTGGTGTTCCATTATGTTTACTCAATGCATAAATAAATAGGGGTTTTTTTTCCCATTGTTACCTCTGCAAAACAAAACAAAAAAACATTAGAGCTATATGTGGCTTCTTGTACACACAGCAAGTCTCTCAGGCAAAACTTTGCCCATTATTATACCTACAAAATGGTTGGTGAAAATCTTGCCTACCTGATTGGGATACCAAAAGTAACTTTCTAACAAAGCTGAGATGATACACACATCAGAACAGAATTTTCTTCTTTTGTATAGCTCTACTGGCTTTATAATGATAAGAGAAATAAGAAACAGCAAAAACTGATTTTTAGACCAGGTGTCACTCAATTGTTACTGACTCTGCATCAGACACAAACCCCCACTACTGCAAGGCAGTGAAAATCCAGCTAGTCCCTCCTGCTGAAAGGTGCTATGACACTTTGCATCAGCTTCAGATATGGCCCAGTGAGAATAACTGCTAAGAAATTTGGCATTTCCATACCATTGCTCTTTGTAAAGGACTGTGTCACACTGAGGAAGGTGAAAAATGACAGTCAGAGCCAAATTCTAGCAAAACACAAATGAAATAGCTTTTTCTGGTACAGCATACAGTCTCTAGATATAGATTTCAGCCTTCAATAAATCTTCTCCATTTGCCTACCCTATATGTTTAACCTAAAAGTCTGTTCAACTGATTGTGAAAATGAACTGGAACACTGAGTTACAACACTTGAAGCATCCCTTTTTACAGACTCTATTGCTATACCTATTTTTTTTCAGTTTGTCAGCCTGAAAACCAGCACTAGAAAATAGCAATATGACCCCCCAACATTAAATGGGGAGTGAATGACAAATGTCTGACTATACTAGGAAGACTTAAGTACATCCGGTTTCTCAAAAGTGTTACCAAAGCCTAGAGAGTATCAAACACTAGTTATCTTTTTTAACTGCACTGCTTCAGTAAAAGAATATGTGACTAAAACTAGACAATACTACCCCTGGAAGCAAAACTTACGAAAGAACAAATATTGTGACCAACCCTAACTTGATCCCAAAGTCAGCTAGGCTAAATGTAAAAACTAACCACCTTTCCTCAGTCATCCCTTTTGTTTCTTTAATTTCCTCACACTGGCCAACACAGTCTTTCCAGCTTCAACCTCTGCTAGACTAAACAGAGGGTCTAAGAGGAGCATTATCACTGCATCTGTGGGTACCAGTATAGAGAAGGAGCAATAAAGGAAACTTTCAAGCACCCTATCATAATCCCTACCCTGAAGAAGTATTTGGAACCAATGTCCCAGACAACAGTCTAATATGAAACACCACAGTTATAGAATAGGACCAAGAAATTTGCCACAGCTTCCACAAGCTCCTATGACTATCTACATCACATGCATGCCCAAAACCTGTGTTAGTGGATCAGCACCGAAACCTACTCATACAGTCTGCTATAACAACTGAGGATATCACCAACTTCACTGGGCTAGGATTAAGATCTAGCTTCCATAGTAGAACCTCAAAAGTAATGTTCCCAAATGATGGCCTCTTCCTGCTACTGCATGTGTGTAAATGACAGTAAGTTTTTAAGAGCTGACAGCCCCAGAAGTTAAAATAAAATAGTCAAAACCAAAGCACTCAGTCCTACACTTGCATTTATTTCTGCTATGAAAATCTGTTCTAAGTGTTTCAGGTCACTAATTTGTCATGGATTATTTTAAAAAAAAGGAAGAAAGAGAAATCAATTTCAGTGGCTACATCTATTTAGGTGGATTGTTTCACTTAATAAAATGTAGGTCAGAACATACCCTAAAGCAAATTCTAATCTGTGGCTTTAATGTTCAGTAAGGAAGCCCTGCATAGGTGCTGCAAATGTGGAACATGAGTTTGTAATGATACAGTGCAACAAACCACATGTATTAGTCAGGAAGTGGTGATTGTCACTAAAATGAAACAAGAGTAAAAAACCAGTGCAATAAAGAACAAAGTGAGGTGTACTGAGATTACATGTAAAGTTTCCAAAAGCGGTAGCTCAAGTGAGAAATAAGCCATAAAAAACATCTGGGAGTGTTTGACAAACAATCAAACACAGACAAAGTGTGCAGTCAGCTGTTGCACACAGCACAGTCTAAAAGTGCTTAAAGAATGACAGGAGAAAGCGGTGCTCTTCGAAGGCAGGACAGCAAGCATACCATAGGACAATCTTCAGCAACCCACTTTTGCATAGCTAATGCTGGTATTCAAGAATACAGTGTGATGAAAAGTAAAATGAAGAGCTCTTTGAAGAAGCTGGTGTCATTACTTATTCAAATCAACTGAGAAAGAAATGTAGTTGTTGAAAGCTCTTTCAAAGTTAAATCTATGATCTAAAAAATCTGCTGAAAGGTTATTTTGAATTAAATCTTGTTGCAGATAAAGACAAAGTTAAAGGCTGCAACGTATCATCGCAGCTTGCTCTTTCCAGTTTGCAGGCACTTCCTAGTGACTGGCACTTGAAGTAGCTGTAGAAAAAATGTAGGGCTGGAATTCACTGCGTATTAGCAGTTGTTATTCTGAGAAGCCTCCCAGTGATTTTTTAGAGTGTAGACTATGCAAGAATATTTTCTTCTGATGAAAGATTCCTCACATCACTAAAGATGAAGCAATAAGGATAGTCATCTGAGCCATCAAAGATGTGGTCTTAAGAATAAGACAAGTCTCATATTACAAGCACAAGCATCATTTTTTCTAAAAAAAAATTTAAAATTAATCAACACCTAAGTTTGTAAGACAATTATTTTAATATTTCATACATGAGTAGTTATCACTATGTCATTAACACAATATAAAAAAGCATCTGTTGTGTTGGCTAACACAAATTTTATCTCTTTCAAAAATTTTCTGTGAATGATAGATTTTTTTTTGCCTGAATCTTTGCTGTGACTTTCTCCTGGAATTTACCAAGACAGTATGGTAGCCTTGCTGCCACAGTCATAATCCCACAGCATATAAACGCATTTAACTTCAGTTATGGATGGGATATAAAGTTACCAAAAGGCTATGTTACCAGCCCAAGGTCACCCAGAAAGTTTGTGGCAGAAAAAAGAAATCAAATAAAGGCTCACAATACCAAAGGTCACCCTTCCTCCCTTCCAAATATCAATGACTTTTCATTCATACATTCAGATAAGAAACCTGAACACAGCCATAAGGGACATACAAGCACAGCTTACTTAATGTACATGACAGGAATGGGCAGCAGTTAACATCACTGTGTGTGGAAATTAATTCAGGAAATGTAAACGTACTGTTTCATTTAGCTCAAAACATCTACTTTAAGAAACAACCTTTGTATTAATTCCCACTATTTAATTTCAAATGCAGCATCATTATTCAGTATACTCAATTCATACATTAGATAAAAAAAATCAACTTACTGAATAGCACCATCTTCCATGTAGGTAATATAAAAAAGGATCTTGAGGCTTAAGTTCAATAGCTTTGTCTAGGTGCTCCTATTAGAAAGAAAATCAGTGTCACTTCAGATGACAGCTTAGCAAGTGTGTTTACATTCTAAGAAGTTTGCTGCAAATTATAAGCAAATTCAGAAATCCTCTTCTGCTGCATTCCTTTTCTAATGTCCTAAAAATATTAACTAACAAACCCTTTCCTCATGGAGGGACACCATAAAAAAAAATTTTTAGCAACTTTTCACAAAATGCAAGAAGGCATGCTGTATTTAGAACATGACTAAGCAGCTCTAAAGTTCAGTCAAAACACTCAAGAACTTTTGTCTTAAAAAGGCAACAACTTCTATTAAATTAATTTTATTTACAGTTAATATTAGGAAACTGTCACACACTAAATCAGTGAGAATGCAAGCACTCTCTTTGATAGATCTTACATGCCAGCACCCATCTCTTCCACCCTGGAATATGACTACCCCAATGAAATGGTACATGACATAACAAATTGTTACTATAATGTGAAATTCAGAAAATAAAATGGTTCTGTTTATAGTGAAGCCACAAAACCTATAAAGTATCTAATGAGGTGCTTCTTCCAAAAACATTTTCATGACAGGTCATGACTATCTTTCTCTCTTTAATTTACTAAAGAAAGCTCTTATTGCTCAGCCTGAGTTTGAAGAAAAAAGAACTATGTTAGTTCACACCTAACTACCATTTGCTTCTCAAAATAATTTTCACTTTTAAGGTTTCTTTTTTTCCCCCCCAGATATCTCTGTTTTTTCTAATTAAGACAGTCACTGAAGTATCTGTTATCCAGATTCAAGAGCCTGTTAGCGTATCATTTTGTCCACAAACTATTCAGATAGGAGCTATGTTTCGATGCTATTATTTTCCCAAATCCCTTATATTTCCAAATGATTCACACGGTTTTCAGTAATTACTTGTGAAGTGGAAAACCTCCCTGAAAAGCTACTGCTAACGCTGCAGGCTCTTTTTAAACTCCATCCTTAAACAACTACAGCACTTTTGTTATTTGTCATTTTCCCTTCATTTCCAGCTTGTCCCAGTGCCTGGGGCTTAGCTCACTTGGCACAGCTCAGATGTAATTAATGCTCTCTCATAGGAAAGTTCCGCCACACTCCAAGCCCTAACATGGACATGATGTGGTAGAGACCCATCCCAGGCATTCCCTGGGAAGGGGAACATGTCTGCTGCCTCTCACTAACACGCAGAAAGGGGGGACACCAGCTCGTAGGGCAAGGGATCAAAAGCACCTAAGCAATGCCAAGGACAAGGAAGGGGAGAGTAGTACATGTAACACAAAATGCTAACTCTAACAAACACAATTACCTCTGAAAAGACAGTGTTAAAACTAATATTACCTCTTAAGGGTGACATGAAGTATTGATTGCAGAACTGTGTTAATTTATCATTTAATATTTCATGGGTTTATTTTCTAAACAGAACTGTCACTCTGTTTTCTTCCCCCCTTTGACTGAAAAATAAAACTGAAATCTTAATGCTGTTCCAAGAATCCTACCTCAGTTTTTATATTCTGTAAGCATATCATCTATTCGCATACATAAACTTTTTCACTTTAACATCGGCACCAAAATAGACCTGTGAGGCTGAATTACTGTGTTGGAAAAAATCTGTCTTAGACACTATGTAAAGAAATAATTTAAAGGAATATCTTAAAAAAAAACCCCAAACCCTACAAAAACATACCTTAAAGAGATAACCATTCCTGATTTTGTTTTGTACACTTTCAAATTGAGACATATAGCCACACATAATTGCAAACCTGAGAGGGGAAAAGAAAAACACACACACATACTTTTCGTGATTTAAATAAACCTTTGAATCAAATTACAAAATATTTCAATACCTAATCCACAGATTAACACCTGTTTTTCTTCCATCTTGATGGCTGGACAGAAGTTTGGCATGAGCTGTACATATTCAGGAACAGACAAAAACCCGAACCAAAATAAAACAAAACAATAATGGAAACAAGAAGTTTAAATGACACTGTTTGGGATGTCAGTGAAGTGGAGTGAAAAAACAGGGATTTCTCCTCCAAAATTTCTACCATTTAGATCAGAGTGTAACACTTCCAAACTCACTCCAGCATTGACAGCAGCTTAACTGGACACATTGTGCTCTGCATTGCAATGCACTGGGAACATAAACACCATCAGACACGGTACCTCACCCAGCAAGGCAAATCCTTAGGGCACACTCTGAAGGAAGCTGTGCGGATCTCAGAAATCGTTCAAAGCTGTCTTCTACCCTTCTCAAGCATCTTGGTGCATTCCTGCATCTCCAGTATTTTTAAAATATCTTTCAAATTATTTTAAAATATACACACATATTCTGCTCTAACAGGATTGCTACTGCTATTACTAGCTGCCTCTTACTAAGATTATTATTATTATTACAAACTGGGGACACTGATTGTGATTTTAAAAAAGTGAGATAATTTCTATTAAAATTTTGTATTGTTAGGCAGGTATAAATTAAAATATTTTCAAAGGTCCCTAACTGTAAAGATTCAGATTTCTGAAGCAACACTGATGTCTTATCGACACTCCATCTAAACTTCTACTGCTTTTTCCTTAATATTTCGACAGCTATAGAACCTACTATGCATAAGGAGTCTCCTACACAGATGTCAGTTGTACTTTCCTTGGACCTATCTGCCTTGGCATTAAGACAACTTTGCATTTCTGTACAAAACTAACAGAAGGAACAAATATATTTAAGCAGCATAAGCTAATATAGATTATTTCTCTAAATTTTTCAGAATTTTGCTTTTGTATTAAAAATTTTACAATGCAATATCAAATTAAAACAAAAATTAATCCTAAGGGGAGAAACTAAGTTGAAGTTCAGAGGAAAATGTAGAAGTTATGCAAGAAACTTACCGAGCTAATTACAGTAACAGACCCACCATGTGTATGGTGTATGGCACGGACAGTTTTTAAGCATTACTAAACCTCAGCTTTCTTTAATTTCTTTATATAATGTAATTATTCAGGCTCCAGTGAATCCTCATTAAAATGTCACTGCATAACATAACTAAATAAATTATTTTATTGCTTACAGTTATAGCTAATGATTTTGTTAGAAATACTCGTGCTCCAGGTTGTTACATTTTTATTCAGTAAGTGTTCCCAGGTACAGGGTACGAGTCAGCATAATAACTAGTTGAAGTTGTAAGAGCTCCAGACAGACTGTCAAACAGCGTTGAACAGACGTATGTTGTGACCAATGTGCACTGAACAAAATCCAGCTAATGGCACCACTACTTCTGACATTTAAAGCTGCAGGGGGAGTGCAGTTCATATGGGAACGAGCTGCAATTGAGGGGAAAAAACAAGGGGTGGGGGTCAGGAAAGTTCAGGTATTTAGAAAGAGGGGGAAGGTACAGAAAACTTTATTAGGCTTAAGTAACTCAGGCAACATTTCCCCTATTCCCTTCACTCATTAAGTGCTAATCAGATAAACTCAGCATACCATAGCTAAACGGATTGCTGCTACAAAAGAAAACAATGAAAAGCGAACAAGCTAATCCAGCATCTTGCAGTATTTCCCTGTCTGTGCGTGACAAGAAAAAGAGCCTTAGTTTAAAGCAGTTCAAAGAAAAATTTTTACTTACAGCTAAAATCTTTGGGAGGGAAATCCTAATAAAATTTTTAACAAATGAAAAGTAAGCTAACCTACTAACTTTAAATACTTTTTTTTTTTTTCCCCCAAGGAAAAAATAAGAATGTCTTTCATGCATTAGTGGGTTGTTGGGTTTTTTTTCTGTTATACTTTTGAACTAGGCTATGCAGGCAATTGACATAAATCAATTATTTAATTTTTTGAGTTCTATGGCATTTCACATATTCATTTCATTTCTAAAAAAAAAAAAAAAAAAAAAAAACACTAAAGCATAGGATAATATTAAGAAAACGATCAGTGAAAACGAGGAAAGAACTAACTAGAAATGACTCCATCTGGTTTTTGTCATTCAATCCCGAAACCATCTTTCCAGAGTTCGGGCCCAGCCCTGGGCAAAGCGGAGCCCGAGGCGGGAGCGCGGAAGGGCGGAGGCAGAGCGGAGCTGCCCGGCGGCCCGCAGCCCTCCCTCTCCGCTGACACCCGCCCCACCTCGTGGTGACACTCGGACACAGCAGCCAGCTCCAGGGCCTGAGACTTTCACAGGTTCTTCTACAGCGCCACTTTGTGCGCTATCATAAAAATTGGGGGGGGATGAATAAAAAAAAAATATCACTCAGTAATGTTCAAATATCCTGTGAAACAGGTAAAACTTACGTATCTTTTGCGAGAACAAGTGATACTGGCTTTTCTCACAGTCATTGCCTGTCTCATGCCCTTTGAACATCAAGATTAAAATACTGCTTACAGTACCTTCACAGAGAAAAACAAAGAGAAAATTGTACCTAGTGCTGCAAGGAAGTGACCTAACTGCTGAGCCGATGCTACTCCTGGATAACAGGAGTAAAAATAAACAGCCACAGACATGTTCATCTAAATGAACATAATGATCATAACCTCACTGAGACAGACACAGTACTTAACTTAAAGGCATGTTACATCCAGATGGAAGAAAAGTTACTGAAAACAGTGTAGAAGCATAGAGATTAATTACCCACAATACTCCTTTTCTAAGCACAAACACAATCAAACCAACTCAGTAAAATCAGCGCCATGCCCCTTTGATACAAATGATGCCACTAGAACTCAGACTCACAAGAAAGCACAGTTGACAGAGATGGATGCCAAGTGCCTCCGTGGCCCTCATGTAGAGGGGTCCAGATTAAGGCGGATGAGAGTTTTCCTTTCTGGTATTACAGAATTTCTGTATGTACTCTGACAAGATAAAACTGCAAGGGGCATACCTTACCTGCTGCAAAAGGAGGAACAGCAGGTTGATTCAGTGAGTTTTATCAAATATGTTCACAAGCAATCTGAATTTTAATACCAAAAATGCAGAGAGACGCCACCAACACTTAGACCCTGGCAACCACAACTTATTCCACATGACATGGATTTACAGAAAAGATTTAAAGTCTCAAATTAAGATTAAGCCACATTAGGACACTCAAATACAGGAAGTTTTACTGGTTCCCTGATAAATTTCACAGGGCCAAAATCAGAAATAATATGCATCTTCCCAGGCTTGTTCCTCCCTCTTCTAGATCCCCTTCCACGTATCCCAATTCCAAAAACCCCTCTTACTTCATGTAGACTTTGAAAATATGTGGGTACAGGGCTTACATTTAGAAGTCTTGATCTCCCTTTCAGCAGCCCAGTATCAACAGCTAAGTTTTTCTTAATTGCAGTTGTATGAATTTTGTGAACAGGAGCAGAGTTTGTGATATTTACTAATAACAAAGAACTTAGTTCCTCTGTTTCACACTGATTTTTCGCTCCATCCTCTTTATCTGAAACACATTTAAGGTGTAAGATAGTACGAGTAAAGGCTAATGTGTGGGTAACACATAAGAGACCCTGTGAAAAGAAAGTTCATTTCCATTCCAGTTATAAATGTGTTCCTGTGTCTCCCCTTCTCTGCACAGCTCAGAGCATCTAATCTTATTTCTTAACCATCAACTGCCTCACCACTTTCACACACTCAGTATTCTGACAAATCTCTTCAATGCAGCCCAACCCTCAGACTTTCTTTTTAATCTGACTTCAATGAGCTGTCAATTCCTGTGTAGGGAGATTTTTCAATTTATGTTACTGTTTACGACCTGTTGCATTATCAGTCCAGAGATCACAGTTTTGTATACTTAAAATTATATCACTTTCCTACCATGGTATTTTATTAAAGTTTCCATGGAAAAGTAGAGGATCAGTTTGATATCACCTTCCTCATGGTGGTGAGGGCACAGAAAGCTGTGGCTAAGAATGTGAGAGACTGCCAATATACAAAGTAAAAAGTGCCAAGGTGCAAACTGAAGTATTTAGGTGGGGTTTTGTTCTTTTTTTTCCCCCTTTTGGTTTGGGTTTTGTTTTCTTTTCTTTATTTTTTTTCTTTTTCTTGGAATACAACTGAGTCTACATTGTAGAAATTGGCAGAGATACAGTTTTTATATTAAAAATTCACCAGAGCACCAAAGCTGAGGTCCAGGGAAACATCAGATGTAGCGCACACACTTGCATAGGTGATGTTTGCAAACACACAAAAAACAAACTCAAATTTTAGTTAAAAAATCACCCCAAATTAAGGGTATTTAAGAATTCTGGCTTAATAATTTATTGTAACACCTACAATATACCAAAACAAGTAAAAATGCTGATGTTAATGGATATTCACAGAAGTTCATGGCATCCACATGTTCTACTGGTGTTTTGCATTTCTGAGGCTGTGGAACCTTCAATTGCGTTAAATTTCTGTCTTCCGGAAATTTAACTTGCATTTTTATAACAGACATTTTTAGTTGTTACAGGTGCAAATACAGTCTTGAAGAAATTAGCAGGATATAGTCTTCACAAATGTGGAAACAGAGTGAAACAAAAGCGTTCAGAGATAATAACACGACAATTCTCCTTGACAGAAACATAGTAGGGATCACTAGGTTGACAGTGTTATTTACTCTGTGACCATTCTGTCAAAAACCTTGTCGTAAATAGATAATTTCACATTTCAAACCTAACTCCTTTGCAGTTTGCATGAGGATGCTGTAGTGTTTCACCAAGGAACTGCTATTTCAAGAACCTCTTCCCAGAGGATGAATCATACTTCTCCTCACAGGCCTGAGCTCAGTCCCCTGTGAAGGGCTACTGTCATGCAAGTGCCAACATCTGCTACCTCCCTTCAGCAAGGAGGGAAAACTTGAAGAAGAGACCATGAATGCCCCGAGGCATAGCAACAACATTTCTGAATTGAAATATTCCACTGACCTGCCCTACAGAAAAGAAAAAAGTAACAAAATTAATGAAACCCCCACTAGATTGTGATTTCTTTTTTATTTTTTGCGCATGAAGTAATTTTTATCAGATCTAATCGTTAACCCCAGCAGCCACACAGACCTAATGCATGACCTTCCACCATATGCTCATTTAAACGCCATAACCAGAAATACACAAGAAGCTATGCATGCCTCTGATCCACTTACTACAGAACAAGTTACAGCATTTCAGAAATGGCTTCTGAATTTGCCTTGCTGTATTTTAAATTATTTTTACCAAAATAATTAAGTAATTTAAAGATTATTGAAAAAGATTAAGCATAATTAACAACAAAGATTGCTATAAAACTTTTTGATTCTTCCCATGAATCAAATACAGGGCAAATAACTACTAACCTGCAACTTTGTTATACCAAGGTTTGACTGAAAGTATTTCTGCACAGGGTATACCTCATGTAAAGTAAGGCTGTATGACAGACACAGATGCTTGTAGCTTGTGAGTTATCTGTCTCTTCTAAGTTTTCATAAGAGACAATTAAGGGCAGAAGGTTACGAGTATTTAGTTAGAAACATGGTATGGATTTAATTTTAAAAGTTGTCAGTAGTTTGAGAATATCCTTCCGTAAGAACTACATTTTTCCTGCTTCTGTATAGCTGCCCACATTTCTGCAAAATAACCTAATTATGAGTTTAAGAACTTGACTTTATCATGCTGGGTAGTAATATCTCTTAAATTTTACATGTTAATCCATTCACTGAATTCCAGGAGAAAATTCTGATTGGATAGTAGACTTTCTTAGGAACCATCTTCTGAGCAGTTTTCTGCCCTGTTATGAGTGAGTTTACCACCAATGGCATCCTGGCTTGTGTCAGCAATAGCATGGCCAGCAGGGACAGGGAAGGGATCTGACCCCTGTACTCGGCACTGGTGAGGCCGCCCCTCGATTCCTGTGTTCAGTTTTGGGCCCCTCACTACAAAAAGGACATTGAATGACTCGAGCGTGTCCAGAGAAGGGCAACGGAGCTGGTGCAGGGTCTGGAGCACAGGTCGTACGGGGAGCGGCTGAGGGAACTGGGGGTGTTTAGTCTGGAGAAGAGGAGGCTGAGGGGAGACCTCATCGCCCTCTACAGCTCCCTGAAAGGAGGGTGCAGAGAGCTGGGGATGAGTCTCTTTAACCAAGTCGTAAATGATAGGACAAGAGAGAATGGCCTCAAGTTGCACCAGGGAAGGTTTAGACTAGATATTAGGAAGTATTTCTTCACAGAATGGGTGGTTAGGCATTGGAATGGGCTGCCCAGGGCAGTGGTGGAGTCCCCATCCCTGGAGTTGGGTTGACATAGCGCTGAGGGATATGGTGTAGTTGGGAACTGTCAGTATTAGGTTAACGTTTGGACTGGATGAACTTCAAGGTCTTTTCCAACCTAGATGATTCTGTGTTTCTGTGATTCACTGTTACATACAAGCCTCTCAGTATCTTTGCAATCTCTAGACTTCCTCACTGAAATATGTTCTATCTGGGACCATTAGTTCTTTCATTTTTGTATACCAAGTACAGCAATTCCACTCAAAAGTATAAGTTGTACTAGCAAATCAAGGTTCCCTACGTGTTATTTCTAGCCTAGGCACAAGCTTAGCACAAAATTATATGTGAACATAAGGGTCAACATTCTGAATTAGTCCTGGAAATGAATCATGTCTACAGCTAACAAAAGCTAATATGATTTCTGTGATTATACTCTTCTCCACTTTTTATCTTACTAATATAGGTCAGCCAAAATATCCAAGCAAGTAGTTCCAAAATTGGCTCAATGAAGGTAATCCACTCCCTTTCATTGTGTTTCCTCTCAGTGAGAGACTGTCAACTCTGGAACCCACTTCCATGGACAACCCTGGGCTTGGGAAACTTGTTCCTGCACTTCTGAGTAACCCACATATCCACAATAGAGAAAAGTCTTGGGGGAAGCTGTGGTCCAGGGGAAATCTTCACTTCAAATTACTAGGTTTTCACTCAATAACTTCAATCTAACTGAGACGTGCTATATAACTCCTATCAGCAGAGAAGTTCTATAGAGTAGCCCAAACTTAATAGCAGCCCTGTTTGTGGCAAACAAACCAAACCTCAGTGCAAATAATGATCTTCCTAAGTAAATGTCATGAACACTGGCCACAACTAGCAACGTTTCTGTTCTTTGCAAAGCCTGTAACAAGTCCTCCTCAGCAAAAAATAAGGTGCAGGGTTCTAGGCAACAGTGGAGAAGCCTTTTGGACCTCTTCCAAACTCTTGAAAACATCAACAAAAATAAAAACTCACTTGTTTTGTGAAAGAACTTAAAAGGGATTGTTTAGTTTTTAAATAAAAGCACTATTAACATATCTCTACATTTTGTGTTTTATGTAATTGTAAAGTTGTAAAGTAGTGCCATCTGAAGCAACTATAGAACTGAATTGTTCACATAGCACTTGCAATTAAAATCTGGATGACAAAGATGCTCCACAGTCCAAGATGAGCTTTGAGGATTCACAACTATCATTTGGGAAACACTGACCCACAAAAAGATTTTGTTTGAGGCTTGGGAAAAACAAGAGGACCTGTGACTGGCTGATGCCAACTTTTGCATGCAAGTTCCTTCCTTCACAACTTGAATAACTGACACTGGCTGAACAAAACAACAAATCACTTAGAACATTTACTCTGCCTCTCTTTAGGGTGGTCATACAAATAATAAAAGGTTACAGTTAAGTTTTTCCTTTCCAGTGTTTCCATTCACTTCAGGTTTTTTAGAGGTCACTCCCGAAAAAATCTGAAGGTTTTTTGTTCTTATTGGCAACTGCAACTTTAAGTATGATCACCTGTTTTCAAAAATCTGGATTCAGATATGAAAATTATTTGCAGCTGCAAAAATTCGTTACCAAAACCAACTGACTACTTAAAGATATTTTTCTCTGTTCTTTCCACATATATTTTATCAAATTTAATTTGAGGATGAATATTGGTTATTTGTCAGTATTCTGATCAGTAAGTTGGCCAATTTCATTGTTGATATATTTTATAAAAAAATATAGATCATCTACTAAGAAGATATAGGGCATTTTTTTTGTTCTTAACTGAATATGAAAAGTAAGGCAAGACGGCTGAACTCTAGGCTTGCATTAGTACGTTTGCTCAAGAGACCATTCCACTAAATCCTCCTGGTGGAGACAAAAGATATATTTTATTTCCCAGACAGTTTATAGCAGGAAAACAGGAAAAACCCTGCTCTGGAAAAGGGATGTTTTTGCCAGTATACCTCCATCTACACTAGGCCTTTATTGGAACAGTTATGTCAGTCAGGGTGTGACAAAACCATATTTATGTGGTAAATAGAGCTTTCAAGAAGCAGGAATAAGCTTCCAAAAGAAACTTTCAAAGAGGTCTATAGTCCTAATCCTTGCTTGACAGGCACGGTGTGCATTTCTAATGAAGAAAACTAAAGCATAAAAAAAAGTGTGTGATATTATAAAAAGTTCTACATAATAATTATTAAGAGACAATATTCAAAAGCGCAGCAGCGAATGACTCTTTCACGCATAGGAAAGGCAGAAAATAGTTTAAGACTCATTCAGCTCCAGGGAGGTGTTATCTATCAACTTAAAAATCTCAAATTAATTGACCCTAAAAGTGAAAGTACGAGCACATGGCTAAGCTAGTAATATTGGATGAGTGTTAAAGATATGAGAACTGGATGGCAATACAAACTGAATTGACACCCACAAGAGACATAGGAGGCAATACGAAGAGGTTCTATAAATACAGCAGAAAGAAAAGACACATAAATGAAAGCAGAGAACAATTAGCAATAAGGAAATAATGACGAAAGACAAAACCAACGAGGCTGAATTCAATTTCTTCCTCACTTATATTCCCCCTACCCCAAAGGGTTAACTGTAAGTATAGAGCAAGGAACAGGACCAGGAAAAGAATAGGCCTATCATTTAATCCTCATTCATTTAGTAAGTCATAATATATTAAACAGTTTAAGAAAACATTAGAAATAATGCATGAGTGGACAATATAGATAGCAGCTAAACCAAACAGGAATTGTTTGGTATAGCAGCAAACCTCAGTTGTGGTGACAGGAAATATCAAAACCCCTCAGAAATTAGAAAGGACAGATTAGTACAAAAATCAACTAAAACTTTCCTTAATCAAGGTCAGAAAACCAGCTTCCTCATGAGTAGCTAATGCAGAATGAGATAATCTTACATGAAAAATGAGAAAACTGTCTAACAAAGAGGTCGTCTTATTTTACACAGGCTAAGATTATTTATCTTATACAGCTTTAGAAAATTTTATGCTGGCAGTAAGATTAAAAGGAATGATTTTAGTCTGAGACAGGATTGCTTTCACACTGAGCTTGCATTCATGCTGAGCTTCATCTGTGTATCTAATCTCCCATAAGAGTCAGTGGAGACCCTGTTCAATTCACAGGATCCTTGCCTGGACACAGGTGCCTGCTGCCAGTGGAGATGTCCTAGAGTTTCCCACCACTTCCAGTTGCTGGACTGGAAGGGCATAGACCCCTAGAGGTCCTGTGTGATATCTGCCACACCATACAAATATCCTGGCCTGTCAAAAAAGCACGTGTTGCCTATCAACTCTACATCCCCTATCAGTGGAGGACAAGTCCCCTGCTCATGTGTAGACACATATAACAAAGACAGCATATTTAGGTGTCAATCCAGAGTTGGGTACTGCCCTTCATCTCTGAACTTAGGTAAAACTGGTATGCCATTCTTCTTTAAGTGACTACCTGCTAGTGATCCTAGCGTTTTTGTGTAAATTGGTTCTATTTTTTTCTTTTAGTTTTGTTTTCTCTCTCATTATCCTTTTTAACTATGGATTTCATGTCACTTTCGTGTATTATTTCTTCATGCCTTAACTGTATTTCACTGTTTTCTGCTCACACACAGTCTTATCTATTTATGATTTAAGGCAAAATTCTGTTTGCATACAAGTTTGAGAGCACAGTTTCTACAGGGAAGATTCCTCGAAGTCTTATTTCCTGTTCATGAAGATTAACATGTAAAATAATGTTTAGATAAACTGGGTAAATTTGCATTAGCCAGACTCAGATAATCCAGATCTGACATATAGCTGACTACCAAAATCTCCTGAGTAATACAGAAAATCCCAGCAGAAAGGAAAAAGGCAAACATAGTTGTTATCTACAAAAAGGAAAGGAAAAGACAGGGCTTACAGACAAACAAACCTAACCTGAAAACATTACAGGATAAATTATTCTTAAGTGCAGAAGCATACAAAAGAACACAAGTTTGTCATGAACAAACAGTATCAAACAAAAATATTTTTATTTTCTGACAAGATAAACAAGCCTGGAATATTAGAGGAATGCAACAAATGGATATACCTTGACCTTTATGTGGCCTTTGACATTGTTCTGCCTGACGTTCTTCAAAATCTAACCATGGAAATATAATTTTGATTAAATCACTTGTAGAGATGGTTGCAGAACCAGGTTCATGTGAAGCAGTTTTGTGCTGGGTACATGGTCTTCCAGTAATTTCATTAATGAAGTCAATGATTTCAAAAAACCCACAAAACAACAGAACACTTTTAAAATAAAATTGTAATCTGGGGAGGATGCAAGCATTTACAAACCTAAATGGCCTCAATAAAATTAATAAATGGTATGAAATCAGTGAAGTGTGTGCAAAGTACGCTACCACGGAAGAAAAAAGAAATTTACAGTTAGAAAACAAGTCCATCTGGTTAAGAAGCTGCACAGCAGAAAAGGATCTGCTAGGACCACAGACTGAACAACAGTTGGCAGCCTAGACAAAAACATACAAATGTCTGTCTGGAGTACAGAATTCCAATCTGCCCAGTATTCAGAGCCTCAGTTAGAGCAGCCACACCAGTATGGGACATCAAACTTTAAAAATCATGCACCAAGTTAGAAAGACTTCAGAAAAGAAAGACAAGCGGATAAAATGCTCAGAAAAAATATTCTATCAAACTATTCAAATCTGTGGTGTCCATCTACACCACTAGAAAGCCACCAGTTCAACAGCAACTGATAAAACCCTTACATTCACGTGCAACCCAGATACAAAAAGGATGAAAACTGTAAACCATACAGAAATTCATTGACTGCTACAAAAAGCAGTAGCTTACAAAACATAGAGTTTCGAACCTCTCAAAGAGGCTTTCTGAGCTAACCTCTGGAACACATCTCCTTCCACTTGTAATTCTTCCCTTGCTAGATGTGCCTGCCAGTACAAGATCAACATCTGAAGTCCAGCAGACCACCTACATCTCCCTGAACAACATGTAAGCTTTTATCAGCGTAGTTTCTTCCAGAGGAGTTGTATTTCTACTAGATTTTGTCAGTCTTCTGGGCTGGGGAGGTAGGGGCAGGACTTCCGCTTGCATGTGATTTTGTTTATACACATAGCTCTAGTTGAAGGGGTTACACCAGCATTACCCTGAAGAAGAGACCATGGCTGTGATCAGGCAAACAGCAGAAATGGCTGTAAATTGCTTTCAACAGGTGTTAAAGCTTCACATCCCCTTACACTGAGGAGTGCTGCTCAAGATGATCCTCTTCTGTTAGTTTTGCTGCCACAGTGGCAACCTCCAGCTGAGAGGAATTAACAAACAGCTTGGTAAGGCCAAAAGCAAAGGCTCCTATGTTAAACTGCCACATTATAGCCACACCGGGCCTAGGCTTCATCTCCAAGCAGGCATCATCATTACTTCTACGACATGGGAAAGAGCAAGTGCAAATCTGTCTGTGACAGTGAAACTTAGTCAAGATTCCCACAGGACACCACTTCTAGCACCCCACTGTTACAAAGCAGCTGTTTGGATCACTAGTTGTTATAAACAGAAGGAAAAAAAGCATCATAGAAATATGGTAACACTCACAGGAACACAGTGTGGAACAATAACATATCCATTTTTGAAGTTTAGGAGAAAGAGACCAAGCCAGAGAGTCACCTAATTAAAACATCTGTGTCTAATCAAGTATCTAAACCTGAGCTAGCTGACATGTGCTCCCTTTACTAGCAATGGAGATGTTGTCAGCTGAACCTCAGGAAAAATTCATCATACCCTAATGCAGATGGGCAAAATGGACTCAGATGAACTGTGCTCCAGAAGTGGCTACTTCATTTTCAATTGTGAGGGGAGTGTAGGATAAAAGGGTTTGGTTTAGATATGTAGAAGTTAAGTGAAATCCCACCCTACATGTATAATGACAAAATGAAGGACACAGAAACCAAAATAGAAAGGAAAAGCTAACTATATTAGAAAAGAAATCAGGAGCTCAGTAAAATTTATTAATATAATAGTAAAGTGAGGAACTATCCGCTGGAACTCAGCAGAATTATCCTTTACCTTATAATGTTGATTTGATTAAAAATATTTACATTTGCAAAGAGTTTGTCAGTCCTGGCAAGGTCTACAAAATTAATCCAAGTGCCAAGCTTGAAGGAAAACGATATGATAAAACAAAAATTGAGAAGTTAATCAAAACTTCCATAGTCCTCTCATTGTCTATTTTTAATTATTAGATTTCAGATGATTACAAGAAAGGATAAAATATGAGGTCAAATGACATTATTTTTCAACGTGTTGAAAGAGAAGGTAAATGGAAAACTATGGCTTCTCTATGCTGGTTTAAGCAAATACTCCCTTCTACATTTCTTGGTATGTACTGAAGTATAGGTATTGAGTTGTTTCACATGCTATAGTAAAAGCTTCACAGAATATGTCAATGTAATTTTTAGCTGCAACTGATGATAACTGAGTTCCATAAAACCATGAAAAGATATTAATGAATCATTTATGAAATTGATGTCAAACTGCAGCATGATAAATGTAACTTGCTGTGGGCAGTATTTAGAGCCAAAGACAGCTGGGGTTTTTTTTGTTGGATTTGATAAATATATACAAGTTTGTAAAAATGTACATTTTGTCCAGCTTACCACTGGTGACTCTCAGCACTCCTGGCATCCAGCTGAACAGCCTTTTCAGCTTTAATCTTTCCTGTAAACAAAATACAATATATTAAAGGATTTATTGTACTCTTCCACATTTCAGGCAACTCCCAAGAGCAAAGCAACCTGATACACTCTAGCTGCAAAGAAGAAATTGCCTCCTGTTCTTGTAAACATTTAGATGGACAATGTAACATCCAGGCTTTACATTATTTACATACCTACACACACACACACACACACACACACATATATATATATATAGTGCAATTTTAGTATTTTCTCTTAAAATCCAACTCAGATGCAGCTAAACCAGGGAAAGACTGAACTGGACTGCCAAATGAGGATGTGTTATCTCTAAGACAGAAGACCCTTAAAAGCAGGTTAGAGATGCACCTGTCAGAAGAACCAGCAAAGCTGTTTCCTGCCTTGGGCACAGGAATGAACTAGTTGAAGTTCCTTTCCAGCACAAAGACTTCCATTAAGTTCCACTTTTAACTGAATAAAGATGAAAATAGGTGATTTGATCAAACCCATGCTCCCAGTAAGAAGTTCAGATGAGATGTTTGCTGTTTGCAAAGTCTCAGCTGCAACCAATTAAGCCACACTGACATTTCTGTATTGCAAGTTAACTTCATAAAAACAAAGAACAGCATACACAGTCCTCCAACCCAGCAGAATGAAAAAAACCCCACGAAACCACTGCCAGCTCCCCCACAGTCACAATCCCTCTGCACCACTTCCAAAAACCAAGATGAAAAAGGCTGCCGCCACCCACCACTTCATGAGAATCAGCCAAACTAGGCTGGTTACTCAACACCTAAGACCCAATTTCATTCCATCATTCTTTATCTCTCCCTGTCTTTTGCTGTGCCATTATTTTTCACCAGCTGACGCTACATGTAGTCACTGGTAAAAGCAAAGGATCCAACAACGGAGTTTGCTGTCATATACTTAGTTTCTGTCATAATGCTCATTGCACTGCATGATTTCCATACAAAGAAGCCAAGCTGCTACTAAAGCAAAGACAGTATCAATTAAGTAACTAAGTGCAAGTCTTCATAAGTGCTTAGATGACAAAAGGATGGGACAAGGACCTTGGACAAGCTAAGGCTGGCTTTGAAATATGTAATGGCAGCACAAAGACATGGCACTGCCTTTAAGACTGACAAAAGGCAGCCAAAACTACTTAATCAGTGACGTTGCCGTGGCTACCAGAAAAATAGAAGTCGCTGACAGAAAAGTAGTCACAAAAGACAAAATAACCTGAAATTGAAATACACTTAGAAAACCTGAATCTGGTGCAGCAAAACAAAGAGAAGAAATGGAGAAACAAAGGAGAGAGAGAAGTATTCCCAGATACACGCAAAAAGGATTATTGTGAGAACAGTGTGTTGACTGGAGGAGAGTGACACAGGTAGAAAAGGTGTAGGGTTTATTGTAATAAAAAGAAGGCGGCCCAAACCAAAAAGGGACATGTAAACTATGCCTCTAGCCAATATGCCTCCAGACAGTGAAAGAAAGGGCAATGCTTCTAAAAGCAACAAAAAAAAAGTGCTGTGAAGAAGAAAATCAGAGTCTTGTTGAGGTTAAGCTGTCAAGCAGGACACATGGGGAAAGATGCCTGGAGGCAACACCAATCGTCACACGCAACTTCTGTTTCTGGTCAACAGTTTTTACAGATTCACTGTTTCATCCCCACCATCACCACAAAAAGGGTTGATGATATGCAGGAGTGCTCCTTTGCCACAGGAAAGCAGAAAAACAAACCTTGACTTTGCCTTGGCGTTCGTTTATTTCTCTCTCCCAAAGATGTAATTAAGAAACGGTGCTGACAGCATCTGTCTTTTTTCACATTCTGTATCCATCTGATTCTCAACAAAATACAGGATTTTAAGTCACCATCCAGAACCAACAGCCTTCAGTTATGACCCACAGTACTTCTCCTTCACTGATTTTGGATCTCTCCAGTGAAGGAAGAATGGACTGAAGTTGTATACTGTGGCAGTTTTATTACACAAACCGTTATTATTACACTACAAATGCTCCCATTTATTGAATTGGAAATTTCTTGGATTGGTAAACTTGAACAAAGTTCAAAGCATGTTTCACTACATTCAGATGGCATTCTACACAAATATTTTTCCTCTGCTTACCATCAGTAACATAGTTCCTCTTCTCTTCAGCATCAGTAGTCATCTCAAACAGATCTCCGTAAGCACGTGCAAGTCTCCAAAGAAAGTCCACACAGTTTTCATACTGAAAGTAGAGGACAGCTGGGTAATTAAACTGATCAGAATGCGATTTAAACAGTTTCCTTTCATAATGCTTAAAGCAGGTTATTGGAACATGGCATAAAATCTTTGGTTATTTTGCATCCTTCTATACTACTTTTAGTTTACGTGAGAACCAGATGACCATTTTTTCACAACCAAAGGAGAACACCGCTTTTGGAAATACCCTGGGCTGTCTAAAGAGGCTTTATTTCCAAAATCAATTTTAAAGTTCTTTTAATATAAAAAATAAAAAGGTAATCCAGTAGAGCACAACAGATCCCTGAATGATGTGGTGTGTATTTTCTTTAGGGATAAGTACCACACTCACTCACAATTAACATCTTCCTAGGTATTTCAATATGTAAATGTGTAAATATATAATCAGAACTAATGTTTGCCAAATCAGAAGAAACTGGTACACTGAATTAAGCACTGCACATCAAACCACTTTGAAATTTTATCTGGAGCTACGTATGTGCACAATAAAGTCAAAGGAAAAATTCACATGAAGTATATCAGAAAGGTATAAGTGGACTACAGGCTCATCATTTGATGTCTTGAGAACACTTGCTCTAATTACTACTTAATGCCACAGGACATCTGGCCATAGACCATTCTAAAACCAGCAAAAGTAAGTATCATTTACACAGAAAAAAGTTCAAGATCTTCCTTTGTTGCATGCAAGAATAAACACATCAAACAAAACCTCAAAGTTATTGAGTCTGGATGAGATATAAAATAATATAACTTCTATGCCCTCCCAACATGAATATTGACACTACCTTGAAATATTTCTTTTTCATTGTATTATAAAAACATGAATGAAACTTCATCTTCCATTCTTGTGTGCATTTTAGTGATTTTATTAAGGAAGTTCTCAAAAGCAGTGCAAAGCAGAATTTAGCAACGTAATATTAAGTTTACCCATTAATACCTTGTCATTTTTCTCAAGCAGCAGTCTGAAGCCTTCCTTTTTATCATCCTCTGAACCCTTGTGCAAATTGTCCACCTGCTGTAAAAGATTAAATAGCTCCTCTTCTTCTTCTGATTTCACATCAGGTGATTTCATACATCTCTTTTCTTCCTCTCCTTCAGAATCAGTATGAGCTGTAAGATAACTAAAATCACAGAAAATAATAACCACCTTTTCTAAAAATATTGGTAAAGTGTTGTTAAATTCAGATGCAAAAATTTCAGAACAGGATTTCGTCCAGTTATTCAACCTTAAAGGAGTTTTTCAAGTATCAAGCTTATTATTGGTATTATTATAAAACCTTTATCTTCAAAGGGACAGTACAATCACATTCCAAACATAACAGCAAAGTAACTACACTGTCCGGCTGCCTAATACTGCATTAAAAATGCAGATACATATTAGAAACACATGTATCCTTGTGTTTCAAATGCAGAACACTTTAAACCATTAAAGTGTATTAAGACATGCTCTGTAACCCTGAACAGGCCTCTTCAACTCTTTACCTCAAATTCCCTATTTTTTGAAATAAGAATGAGTTTACTAACCAGAACATAAGTGCTGTAAGAATCACTTATATAGTGTTTTCTTAAACACTTGTAAGATCTATATATAAGCAGTAACACCACTGTTATAAATTCCTTTACTTATTTCTTTTTAATGTTCTGAAGGTCAGTATACCTGAAGCTGGGAAAAGAGCTCATATTAATTCATTATGATTAATGGACAAGTACTCAGCACAATGCAGTCAAGGACAAAGAAATATTTACAAAAGCCATAAATACCATGCAGAGATAAGCAAGTGGCCTTACTGTCCAAAGTGAGCATATATTAGGGTGCTCCAACTTTGTATAGGAGCAGCTGAATGATATTGTGACCAGAACTAAACATGAGCAGATACTCTTACAGACTGTAAATGAACAAGTACAGCTGCTTATCAAGCTACTCAAGTGCTAGATGCGGCATGAGAGTTTTGCTGCAAAATTAATCTGGTAATATGGGAAATGGAAGTCAAAAATACATTTGGATAAAACAGTACATACAGAAATCATGTGTATGTGTTCAAACTAACAAACAACGTGGAACAGAGCAGAGGTAGGAAACTTCACAGATTCCTACAGATTTGTTTTACATAATCTTGATGTTGCTGAAGTTGATAACACATCGTATTGTATCCTTCAGAGACTTCATTTATAAGCCACTGAACATCCATTTTGGTTTTCTGAAGCATCTTTCAAACACAGTATCTTGTTCTTCCATAGTTATTTTGAAGTGGGTGAGAGCTACATCATACATAGGCTGTATTTCTAAGAGCACTAACTTGACCAAAAGTGCAAGGGATTTGGTGGGAGGGGGGCAGTCCTTTAGCTCCCATACATAACTCTATGATGTGAACTGTCTGGAAAGTACCTTTCCTCACATGGTCTGGATTCCACCATCTCCTCTGT
>NW_020799097.1:89386806-89393583 GCF_003259725.1 Athene cunicularia
CCCCCCCAATGTAGTTTGTGCAATTGCCAATCTAAAATAAGGGCACTAGATAATATAAAATAGCAACAAGTAAGCAGTAAAGGAAATTTCAATTTCCTGTACAATACTGCAACTGTAACACTTTGTTAGTTACAGGAATTTGGGCACTGCATTTGTTAGTTACAGGAATGTGGGCTACTGAAGCAGGTAGGTATGAAAGTAAGAAATCAGTGTTTGGAAGTCAATGTTGATGTTGCCATCTTTGCTGCATAAACATCTGCTAAAACTTCTATGAACACCACTGTTCCAATGTTAGACAACAGCAAAAAGTGATTATTAGAATATGTTACTCTCACAGCAAAAATACAAAGGCCAAGGCTGAGCTGACAGCCAGGCCCTGTCATTCCAAACAAGCCCAGCATAGACCTCCAGCAGCACTGTATCAAACTGTCATTGCCAAACATCAAATTCGTATGAAACCAGGTAAGACATATGAGAATATTCATTGAGACTCAAATGGAAAAAGCATGAAGTAGGTCACTACCTAACAGATGATATGAACTCATGAGGATCTAATTATAAAATATCATGGAAGAATGATCTTTTAAGATGAGACCATACTGCTTCAAGCCTTTCCCTCATCCCACCTCTCCTACAGAAACACGATCTCCAGGCCACATCTGTGCTGAGAAACAGCAGAAAGGACAGGTCATTTCTTCCCCATTCCCTCTCACTTCCACTGTCCTGAGAAATTCTCTCCTACCTCCTCCATTTATCTGCTTTATGAATGCTCAAATAACTTAAATGTGAAGCAGGCAATCTTAAAACTTGATGACAATGCCATAAATTTCAATTTACTTGTTGACTGGGTGCTTTAAAGAAGGCAAAACAGCACCTATAAAACAACCTGTGGAAAGTGAAAACCATCATAGTGAATAATGCTTTTTGGGTAAGGCAATGCCAGTTATTCTAGGGACTGCAACAAACCATACAATCCTACGCCTGCTGACATAGATGAGAAGACACTAAGATGCAGGAGTTCCTACACAACCAACAGACATGAATGCCATTCTCAAATGAAAGAAACAAAATGTTTAAAATCTCCAAGTTTGATTTGAAGTGAATAGTGTTCCTCAAGAGAAGGCCAGAAACTAAATATCCTGATACCAAAATGTCCAAGGAAGTCCAAACAGTTGCTTGTGCTTAAGATTCAACACGTTAGTTACCCTTGAGATGCACCAGCATTCCTCTAACTTTTTCCTTTCTTTCCTAGAAAAATAACTTCATAGTGCCTTCAGAGGGTCTTCTCTTCCTCATCTCTTCTTTGCTGCCTCTAAGCATTTCCCACAGGAAAAGCACCAAGATGACAGCCAAGGGCTTCATGACTTATTTCTGATGAGTTCCCACCTCACTAGTCACACACCTCAGGCAAACTCCTACATTGCTTGGGAGTCTTCAGGGTAAAATGACAGCAAGGTAATTTAATCAAGTATAAAACATTAAAGTATCACTTCGACCATTATGAATGTTCAACCATAAGGAGTGTTTTCCTATTTTGCTTCTGATTATATTCTTCTATTCTTACTAGCTCTCTGTTTGATCCTTATCATAGCTGAAATGTTTTAAGCATGAAAACATAACATGTTAAGAATGGAATACAGACTTTAAAAATTAACATCTAGAATTTTTCCTATCAACCTGGGTAAGCTGTACTTTACCAATTTGAGTAGAAGCCAGTTTTATTACAAGATAGGAAGTCCTTCCAGCTACTTAAGGACAAAATAAGAGTGTAAAAGATATTATTGATATAAAACTACGAGAAGAAGAGCTTGATAACTGACTTCAACAAAGCAGCTAGCAGGCTTATACATCTACTCATTCTAAGAAACATTATGAGAAGCAATACTATAAAATAATAATAAAAAAAAAATCAGTACTAACACAAACAGAAGTGGAGAGTCTTTTTAATGCAGTTTAAAAACTCCACGAGTCTAAGGGCTGATGACAGTAGTACAAAAGGGAAATTAACAAAAAATGAGGAAGAGTCAGTATGGTTTGTTTTACAAATATTTCATATAACACCACCAACATCTGCAATTTTACATGGTATCTTCCTGCAAGAGGTCTTATTAGATGATAAATAGAAAAGTGAGTATTTACATGTGATAAACACATTGATCAATATTTGAGAAAATGGAAGAACTTTTAAAATGTCTATAGTCAGTGCCAATTTCTTTTCACCTTTATTACCAGTAAATTTTACTTGAAAGAGAAAAGCAATAGTAAGAATGTGAGGAGCAATGATCAACCAACAGGACTCAGTTGGATCACAAAGGACTGTTTAAAGTTCAAAGAATAAATGGAAACTGTGCTGGACATCACGCTGTGGTTAAGCTGTTCAGTAAATCCAGGCGTCTAGCACTGGATTAAAGAAAAAACCCCTGAACGACATATGTTTTACACCACTGTGGTATAAACCCACTTTGCTGATTCAAAACCTGTGTTGGATTGCCTGTAAACTGGCAGACCTGGGCCTAACCAGGTATCATCTGTTCACAACACTTCAGCTTTTAGACAGATCAAATATCATCTGTTGTCTCCCTGTCAACTTAAAAAAAATCAAAAGGTAACACAAACACCGTCTCATCCGGTCCAGCTAATTTAATAGAAAGGTGATTATATGTCACAGACTGATCTGGACCACATTTGCACTGTATGACCCAGCAGAATGCATCTCCATCAGTAATGATAAGCAGCCTTCAAGGGAAAGATTGGCAAACCCAATTCTTAGAACAATTGAGGGTTGCATTGAAAACAAATTGGCAGCAAAAATAAATTAAGAAATGAAGAAATGTAAGTGAAGTGATCCTCAGAAGCAGGCAAGGGAAATGTTTCTTCCTGTTGAATATTTAAACTATTTCAAGGAAAAATTATAAATAAAACATCTGTAGGCAAAGGATTTACTGCAGTGAGTCTTTTTGGTGACTGATGCCAAACATAATTTGAAAAGCTTATAGGTATCAGGCCAGCTGAAGATGTGACACTTGGATGTCAGGCCAAACGTGACACTGATGTCAATGGCTCATCACTGCTCTGTCAGAGAGGAACCAGCTTTAAAATCAAGAAGAGGAGAATTAGGTGACATTCTCCATCCCAGGGGATCATCTAGGCACAATTTATTGTATTCGGAAATGAATGAGTGCTTGTTACACATTCTCAAATGTTGAAGATGGAGGTTTTCACTTGTAAATGATGGAAACTGAAACAAACTATTTAGAATACAGAAAAGCACAGGCTAGAAACTGTAGGCTCTTTAGCATGCAATGTCCCATCCATTCAGTGTACCTTCCACTCATATAATTATTATAATAACAATTATTAAATAAATATATCTCTTATTAAAAAGCATGTTATATTTTTTCACTTACAGAAATGTATCATTTTTTAAAGGCAAAATAGAAAGCTTCTCTTCCCAAGATGTTGAATACCAACAGTGACATTGAGGATATGATCAGAGCAGACCAAAGCAGTGGGACCATATCAGAGACTGCCAGCTTCAAATATTTTATGGAAAAAACAGGTAGTATTAAAAGGTTTTCTGGAAGAAGTTTACAAATCTGAAACCAATGTAGTCATCCAGCACAAAGCCATAAAACTCTTAAGATTACTTCATCTGTCAATTCCCAGAATCTACCCATTTAAAACCAGAAGTGCTTAACACAAGCAAAATCCTATCATTTAGATCATGAAAATACCGCTGAGGCAGCGAAACACACATGAACTTTAGGATACAGAAAGTGAAAAGATGTTTAATCTGTAACAAAGAGAAAAATTATTTGTCTAGTGCACAAGCTAGCAACTGAATGCATTACTGTGTGTGGAAATCAGCACTGAACAGTATAAACCAATGCACATGTTGTTACATCTACAGCACATGAATTGGTGATTAACTGGAAAATAAAACGTGTGTTGTTATTGTCTCTCACGGCAACTCTCACAGAACTGGCACCACTGTCATTCAAGTTACAGAAGACTTCAGAAAAAGCTACATCGCAACTGTACACACATTAGGATTAACAACTTCCATTTGCAAGAGGAAGAAAAAATACAAAAATAAAATTACTTAAAATAAAACTATGTTAAATTTAGAGAAGATATGCAAAACAAGCACATCAAGTACAAGGTGTCAGCAGGAAAAAAACACCTCTTTTCAAAAGGGATTAAAAAATATCTTTGGAAAAGCACATACCCAAATGATTAACACTATCTATAACCTTGAATTGTCTTCCTTCCTCCTGACTGTACACAAATATTTGTCAAAGAAGACCTCTCTTAAGGACACATTCAAGGCTCTTGCATGCTATAATCACTTGCATTGGATCATCTCATCAGCTGCTTCGTCACACAGAGGAACCTGAACAAGCAAGTTTCCTTGGCTAGTTCTCAAACAGCAACACACCTCTCCTGACCAGAAAACAGGATTTTCCCAAATGCTAGGTATGAAAATATACTGTGTCTGTGAGCCTGATTATTCATAAACAGGTCCTTTAGCCTGATCTACATCTTCAAATATTGTATGCATAACATAAAGGCCTCTACAGATCAACTAATGGATGAAACAATCTGAGAAACTAATAGAACTTAAATGCTTCTACATTTCTACAAATTATTTTACGTGTCTTTGAATATCCCTGACAGTACTGAATACTTAAAATAAAGAACTAGTTCATAATAGAACTGACAGGTCTCAAAATATGGTGTCAAAATTTATAACTTGTGAAGCATGTGGGCTGGGATGTAACACAACAAGAAATTCTGCCCACAGGAACTGAATATAATTTTGGAGAAACTCTTAAAAAATAGAATTGCATTAACTATTATATACAGCATATTGCTGTCTTCAGAATATTACAGTTAATGAATATATCTTTAGAGAAAAAAGAGACTTAAGATAGGCAATTTACAAACATAATGCTGCCTACACAGTCATGTGTAACACAGAGGAGATGGTTCAAAAATTCAGCTGCTAGAAACACACCCTTACTAAATCACATATAAGTATCTAATCGGATTATATCAAAATAAAGTTGCAATTACAGTAATGTCATCACCATTTTTACTTTACTACTGAAGGGTATATTCTGCAACATATGAAAAGACAAAAATACAGTGCCTCTCCTGGACTCCCAAGTATGTCTGATCCTTCAGCATGTTCCTCAACCCACATTTATGAAAGATCCCATTAACCACAACAGGACTACAGATGTGATCAAAACTAGGAACTTTCCGCCTTACTGGATCAGTACCCTAAATCCCTCATGATTACTTTTTAAGCCACCACAAAGTGTATACAACACCAAATGCACATAAACATACTGTCACTTGTACACATGCTGCATTTGGACAGAGCTGTCATAGCATGTAATACCTTCAGGCAGAACACTGTGATAACTTGTCTTTAACATCCATAGTTGACAACTGTCACGAAAGCACAAAAGTATTTGTACAATTTGAACAAACTCTGTCAGACAGAAGACTACTTTCTTACGAGAAGCACTTTTAAAATTACACCATTATTCTGAACTCTGCCTCTGAGTTGCATAGCTATGTAGCAACACCACACCAGATTGTTACCAAATGCATCCTTAAAAATCTGTATTATGGTTGGCATCAAGCCAACTTCAGCCTAGTGCGGATTCAGAGATGGTCACCCAGAGCTTTTTCTGATGTAAAAATTACTAATCTGAACTGTTTGGGGCTTTTTTCCCTGAATATAGAGAAATATAAAATATACATAATATAAAATAGATATAAAACTTTAAAAGGGTTCCTGTTTTCAATACGAAGTTTCACATAGGTATATACAAAATGTTATTGACTCACCCTCCTTCACTTTCTGCTTCCTCAGAGCTGGTAGTTTCTGTTGCACCAGAAGCTGTCTCGGCTTTTCTCCGCTTTGTTGCTCTGTGCGAAGGGCTAACTCTCTGAACATCTCCCTTCCCTTTAAGTTCATTTCTGACACGCTCTTCAAGCTTTGGAATGGCTTCTTTCAGAAATGTCACCTCTCTCTTCAGCTCGTCCACACTTACTAGCAAGCCATTCAATTTTTCTAGTATCTGCAGTTGCCTTCCGTGTAAAACCATTACTGCTCCTTGCTCATTAGGAGCTTCATTTCGCCAGCCCACGGAATTAAGCCTGTTACCTACATCTAGGAATGCAGGTATATGCACAGCTGCACCGGGTTTTCGGGTCTTACGGTACCAAATCAGCATCAGGCTTATTCCAGCAGTCCCTGCCATTATGCCCAGTATTAGTCCTTTATTTTCGAAGGGAGACATTTCTGCACTCTCCTAAAATCGTGAGACAACAATAACAGTCGGAGTTAAAAGTTTTTCCTCCTCTACCCAAAGGACTTACTTTGCTTTTAAGTCACAAAAGCGTACGGCTTGAATAACTGTCGCATGCTGCAGATACAAAGTCCCACTACAACTCTAGCAGATTCTGCAGTAGCAGGCTCTGTGCTGTGACAGCAAAACCCAGCCGGTTCTGGGTCTGGGGAGCGGGGGCAGGATGAGGGGCACACACTGCTGCATCCGCACGTGCGCAGGACCGCAGCCTTCACTTTTAACCTTCTCCGCACCTTGGGATTTGTTTTGATACGACAAACTCCTATAATCGGATTTTCCGCAAGTACCGGCCGGCGGAAACCCCGCTGTCAGGCCGCAGCGCAGCCGCCGCTGCCGCCCGGAGGGGTGTCCCATCGCCCCCCCGACCCCACCGCGCCGAAGGGCTGCCGGA
>NW_020799097.1:89393633-89401167 GCF_003259725.1 Athene cunicularia
AGCCGGGCCCGCCCGATGGCTCCAGCAACCCTAGAGCGGTCGGACCTCCGGCCTGGCCGGGACCGGGGCTGGGGCCGGGGCCTCCAGCTGTGAGCCCGGGTGGGCCGCGGCTGGGGGGATGCCCGCTGCACCTGCCTCAGACAGGGCTCGGATATGCTGTTCAAGTGCAAATTTACCTGTGTGTGACTCCCTTCAGTCTGTGGCTACTTGGTTCCACTCACTTCACCTTTGCTCCCTCTAGGCCCTAGAGAAACTGTATTTCACTGCATTAGTGGAGACCTAAACTGCAAAATCACAGCGAGCCCCCTCCCAATTACCAGGAAGAGGAGCGGTCCTGGCAGTAAAACCTTCATTGCAATTTTAGCCATCTAAGGGCCCAAAGCTGATTTCACCGAAGTCCAGTATAGATGGCCCAAAGTCGTGGAAGAGCTTGGGTTTAACAAGGAGCAGAAGGTATTGCTCCTGCATCCCATCTGAGACATCCCTTTTATCGGTGATGCTCACAAGCCCCTTCTTTCTCCTTTATGACAGTATTGCTTTCTGGATCTGCCTCCTGTTTCTGGCCCTGAATGGAAGAAGGATCATCACAGACAACCTGATGTGCCCACTCGTCTTGCTGAAGGCTTCTGGAGGGTGCCTATGCACAACATCCTGACAGAAATTAAAAGTATAAAACTCATGTTCTTCTGTGTGAGGGCTCAAGGAAACCATTAAGGAAACCACTGTACCTGTGCAATGAAAGAAACTGCTCTTCAACAGCTGGAATTTTCCTCTGCTATATTACTCAGAAACAAAGGAACACAATGTAGTTCTTAAAAGACATACTAATTACCCTTTAAAAGTGAACAAAGTGCTGTTAAAAAAAAAAAAAAAAAAAAAAAGTACCTTAAATGAGTAACAAGAACTCAAGAATTTTCAGTCTTACTACAAATTAGTAAACATACATCAGTCTAATGTCTATTTATCTTCAAAGACTTCCTTTAAAATAATTACAGCTGCTAACTATTCTCCATTTAGAACCTGAAGATGAAACTAGGCTCAAACTAGAGCCAAACTGCAACCTGAGAGAACGGTAGAATTTGTAGAATTTGTTAAGACTGTTTCAGTATTCTACAGTTTTCCTAGTTACAAAAATATATAATCTGTTCAAATGTTTGTAATTTGAGATTTTTAAACTGAGGGTTAAAATCTCTTCAATTTTATGGAAACTTTACTGAAATAAAATTATTTTAAAGAACACATTTCACAATAAATAATTATTTTAAGTTACGCAATCCATCAGTGGTTTAAAATGGAACAGGCAGGACTACATGAATCACCATATTGATGGTATTTCAAATGTTCAGGGCAGGTAAAAATTTGTTGGAGAACCTTTATTTTTATTTTCTCTTTTCAATACCATCTGCTGAAAATCTTCTTGTAAGCCAATTAAAACATGAAAGGATTTAAAAAAGATAATTAATCGGAGGGCAAACAAAGCACAAAGCTGAAACAAAATGACTATGGATGCAAAAACCTAAGTGAGCTTTTTCAAATATTTTCCAAGGTGGCTGTCTCAGGCTGCAGGCCTTAGACAAGTGGGCTTGTTTTCAAAAATAATAGCCCAGTAGAACCACCACCTACAGCTTCCTGGATGCGTAGCAACTGTGAAAATCAGGTCACCTGCCTGGTCCCAAACTCCTTATTTGCTCTACATCAGCGGCCATTTTACCCAGGGAGAGCAGTGTGAAAGCACAGAAGTTATTGCATATGCATGTAGAAACCTGCCAGAACACAATGGCTTTCCAAGCTGGGGAACTGAACACGGATTTACCCACACAATTAAATTGGTCTAAATCTGACATATGTGCTAAAAAACTGAAAGGAACTATTTTTAGAAAAGTGCTGTTCTTTGGCATGTGGATTTTTTCCTAGTTCAAAAGAAATTTTGTACCTGAAGTCCTAAAACCCATGCAACTCCAGACCACCATCTGTTATAAAATGGTTAGTCTGGTGTATTTTTAGCCTTACTTCCTAAGAAGACAAAGCTTGTTTCCCCAGGTTGTCCATGTGCTGTCCTTCTGTCAGGCAATACCATGACACTTTTTCCACCCAGTAGGTCCTGAACCTGTAGCTTAATTTCAGCCAATTTTGAAAGAAGAAAGATATCAAGATACTGAAGTTCCAACAAGTTACATGAAGGTCAGCAGCTCTGGAGTGGTAAGAGCCTGTCAACATCCTGCCTCACTCTATCCCTGGCCCCAGGCAGATGTTCAGGGATGAGCTCAGCACACCCAAACTGCAACACTGACACACCTGCATAGGGAACCAGCCTTATAGCACTCTTTGTGTAAAACCAGGCCATGTAGTTTAACTTGTCTTTTGTGAAAGTTTGGACTTGGACAGTATTTTTGTGTTGTATTAGAAAAGTTAGCTTATTATTGAGCAATCGTGTTCAATGGATGAGAGAACCATGACATTGCAAGTAACATGCATGCTGTTTCCAGCCAAGATGTAGCTTAATTTACCAGTGCTTTCGTTTCTCCATGGAATGCATTTGCATTTTACAATTTACATAAAGCTCTTCAGCTGTAATTCTTTTATAAATTTTCTTTTGTGGTATGCTGTTCTTTCTGAAATGCCATACCAACTAGAGATTAAACTACTGCTTGTAACAAATACAGAAACTTTTAATGTGTTAGTTACTACTTCAGCAGTTCTTGTAAGCGTAAAATCAAACCTTGTTAATGAATCACCAAATATTATGAAAGCTTAAGTACCTTTGACCTGACTTTCAACCAGCCTGCCAGAAATCCTACTGTTCTGTCAAATTGTATTGAATTCTCCTAAATCTATTGATATAAAGATTAAAAATGATATCTTACCTCACAGGGAAGGGAAGCATTCACTGACAGACTTGTCAGTATTCTCTGTTGCTCTTGCCCTGAACAATTGTCCAGTGACCTTAATGAAAAATTAATAAACCCGAGATAAAAGGAGATGGGTAGTAGGACACTGATCTTTTCTGTTTTCTTCAAATAAAGATATACTGCTTAGCATAGTTCCCAGAGGAGATCAGTTATTGTAACTGCCGCTATCTTTACGTCTGTGTGTGTGAGAGTGTAACTGTACTTCTGCACCCTCTCCAGTATTTGTGAATCTTTGGCCAATCTCAGTCCAATTCAACAGAGAAATTAACTCCTGACAAGTTTCTTTGAATTAGTTGATCTCCTAAAGGAGAAAGCCCTGAACTAGTGCCACTACTATGGGAAAGATTGCTCACCGTCTTGTTGCACAGCTGAGTCCACACAGGAGAAAAGCATTTTGCAAGGATGGGAAAAGCTAAAGCAGAGCTTACATTTTATTAGATGTGAAGGAACTGAACTATAAGATATAACCTGATAGGAAACCTGGCTTCATTAGTTCAACTGCACACACAACCATCTGTTTATTTATTTATTGCCTTGATAGGATCCAGTGCTGCAATTTCAGCTAAGTACACATGGTCACTGAAGCCATGGCATTTAAAAAATAAATACTTTTTTTAAAAAATGTACATGCTGTCCTTGCTTCTTTGTATTTGTCTTCAGCTCACCAGGAAGCTCAAGGACATTATCAAATACATTTATGCAAGCTATTAATTTTTTATGCTAAGGCATATGATTCAATTTCTTTGATGTAATAAATGAGAGTAGGCATCCCAAAAAAGCTTGTATATGTTGTATTTACAACAATAGGAAAAAATACTCAAGGCTACATCAGACGTAATTACACAGTGCTGCCTGATTCCTTCACAAAAAGAAATGGTTCTGGGAGTGCCTGGGTATACTCCAAAAAGGAAAATATATGAATAGTCATAAAAAAAATATATGAGTATGTGTATATAAATCTATATTTTACATACGTATGTATATACTCCTTGGAAGTCAAAACTCAAGAAGAGTCAAACTCTTTATAAATATGTGTATGTGCATGTATACACATGTATTCCACATCATCCAATGTATTTTCTTCTATTTAATGGGAAGTGTCTTTTTTTTTTTCAGCTTCCCTATCAACATGCTATTTCAGAGTATATAAAGTTATTTCAACAAGTTTTACCGTTTCTACCTGCAAATGGCAGAGTGCCCCTTCCTGAACTCCACAAATTGGTCCCTCCAGTAAATATCACCTAGTACATGGCCCTAGGATGTCTGCAATTTCACATTAAAAAAATCGCTTCAATCCGGGTGACATGGTGTGTTACACCATTTCTACCCCTGTTCTGTACTAGCACTTGTTAGCTTATCAAAAATTACCCTCCTGACTAACTTTCCATCTAGGCCACTAAGGCTACATGTACAGTAGCTAGCAGTGGGGACTGACAGGCATGTGTCTGCAGGCAAAACCATTAGCGCTCAGGCCATGACATCCATGTGTGCCCCGGGTTAACTTTTGACTAGCTCCATCCTGATCACAGGGGCTGCGTGCCCATTTGTGACTGCAGTGCCTTGAGTGTGCTTCTGCAATGAATCCTCCCAAACTGCAACTCATGCGCCCCAAGCCTGGTCAACAGCGTGAAGCAGAGCTTGCTAAGCAGGGATGACTGGGAGATCTGCCTCAGAAGTGGACACCTGACCCAACCCAAATCATTGCTCCATACAGGCATATTTACACTAAGAGGTTTTGATGTGGGTTACACAATTTATCAGGTAGGACAGAGGTGAATGCAGGGCAGGAGGTCACCTCCCCTCAGCGGTTACTGTGTGTTGGCAAGAGGGTTCCTCCTTCCTCGTAGGATCATTTTTGGACAATGACAATTGATAAATGCAGTAAAAATCATGAAGAAAAGTGGTGAAACCAGGACAATTAAGGGGAAGAAGAAAGAAATTCCAATCAATTACTAGATTTTTGCTATATACAATAACAAGACAGGATTTCTACTGTATTCAATGCACACACACATATACACTCACACAAATATATTTATATACACAGCATTTTAGTTTTGCAGATTGTTTCAAATCCCCTGATGTGCTTTTTCAGCAGGAGACAGGTCTGTTAAAGTAAAATGAAAATGTGGATTTTATTATTTTAATTGCTGTTTGCACCCAGTCCTGATGTTAAGAAGTTTTTCCTCTGATTCTGAGCTGCAGATTTCTGTAGAAGTAAATAAACCAGGCAGCCTTTCTGAATTTTGGTGAGATGGGCTCACAAGCCTCTTGCTTATTCACAGTTCTAGTACTGCTACCTTGTGGGGAAAAAAAGGCTGCAACAACTTTAACACAGCCCTCTTGTAAAAGAGGGTATTAAGATCAATTATCAAGAATGGTAATGATGGCCTTTCAAATGTTTGCAATTTTGTTGTTAGTTTCTTTTTTTGTTTGTTTGTTTGTTTTTTCTAATTTAGAAATATTTCACCCATCCTGTGTTAGTGTGATTAAACCAGTAGGTTATATGGGGAATCATTATTCAGTGTGGTCCAGATTGAGATTTGGGCTCATTGACTGTCTGGAATTTTGTGCTGTATTTTAGCAGAAGCAACAAAATCCCTCCCAGTACATTCTGGAGTATAAGAAGTACTGCTGTCTGTGAAAGCAGTGAAAATGTTTCTTCTATTGCCACTTCTTTAGAGATGCTACTTAAAGCTACCGCACGGTTACTCAATATGTAATTTTGAAAATCCAAATACAATTAACAGCTACAAAAGCATCTCAGGCAACATTACACTATTTCTCTTAAACAGGCAGATCTTTGGTCAGGGTAGTCGTTTTAGAAGCATTTTTATTGGCATGTGCCTTTAAATTCAAACTGAAATACCAGTCATTTCTGAGAACAGAGTAAGATTCCAGCCTTAAGAAGAAATTGTACCAACAACTGAAATATGTTTTCTTGATTTGTTTTCCAGTTTTCAAATGCACATGCAAATAAAGGTTTGTATGACAACGGGCACATACAAAACTTGATACACTTCTATAATCCACTTTAAAGATCATCCATGTTCATAAAGGCAGTACTTTGTATTTACTCAATAACTTTGGATTGGGAAAGTGGGACTTAAGCAAGTGAAACACTTAGAAAAGTCAGACAGAAGTGGAAGAGCTTGCCCCAGAGCTGGCAAAATTAAAAAAAAAAAAAAAAAAAAGTCAAAGCAATTTGATTTGACACATCTATTTTTTAAAAAAATATTTTAACAATTTAAATGCTTTTAAAGAAGTCTATAGATCTTAATTCCTCACACAACTGAAAGTCCTATTGAGCAAGAAGTCTGAAGTAAGCATGACACTGAACAAGTCTGATACACATTAAGAGTTAGTCTAAACAGCCAACAGTGTGTGAGGCAGCAAATTATGTAGATAAGGTACTGATTTCACTGTTTTGCATCTGATTCTGACTGAAAAACGCAGAAAGAATGCTAAAAAATGTGCTTATCTTTTAACTTACTGCAGCATTCTTCCAAATGGGGGTGCAAATGGAATTTATAAATGTGCAGAATAGGAAATCTGTTTGATATCAAGGTACTCTCTACTCATTTGTGTAAGGCTGCAAACTAGTGTTGAGTAATGATATTTAAATTTTCCTTGATATTTTTATCAAAACCAGCATCACACCTGTATTAAGAGTCATGATCCAGTTATGCTTTTGGGCCATGACGTTTGGAACTACTGATGGCTTGCAAGTGGGAGTTTGGAGGACAACATGAGGCTGTGCAACAAGGAGCAGCAGTAGGGTAGGAAGGTCAGAGCACAAGTCGGGTATCAGTTGGCTCCAAGGCAACACATGAATCAAATGCCTCCCCATAACTGGCGTTGGTTCGCCCCGTCCCTGACAGCAAACCTGCAGCTGGGGTAGTTTGAAGCGCATGTGGCCTACGCGATTTCCCTGAGGCCACACACTGTCCTGGGGATGATACCTGTCTCACCACCACACCGCACCCTGCTATTTGCCACTCTGTCTTCACCCCAAACTCTGCCACATCAGAATGCACGGTCCTGCCAAGGGCTACTGCTACCAGAGACCAGGGCCTTGCTGGTGAGCTGAGCACAGGCAGCAAGTCTGCTACCCACATGCTGTGGGGGGAGGCAGGGAGAAGGGGCACCCCTGCTAAAGCACATGCTTGGCACAAAAGCAAAATGGTGCATGCTAGCCATGAGCAGGCGCAGCCTGGAAACTACCAGCGGAGCTGGGTTACAGAACAGCCTTGCAACGATGTCTGAAATGCTGCAACACTGCCTGGTCTTCGTTAGGCGCTGTGAGCCATGTGAGAACAGAGGCCCTGCCTCCCCGAGACAGCCAGGGGACCGGAGCCCGTGGCCCTCGGGTCCTTTCCTAGTTCTGCACCGTGTGTTGTGCCACACGTGCTGCGCGTGCTGCCAGGCAGGAGCAGCACGGGGCCCTCCGTGGCTCCCCAGGTGCCCGAGGCTCTCCCCACACACAACAGGCCCTCGGAAGCGCTCTGGCCCTCAGCAGGGACCCACCCTCCTCGCACGGACGTGGCCGCAAGGCCGCCCGGCTGCCACACGGCCCGTTCCCACCCGGAGGAACCCCCCGCCCGCCGCCCCTCGGCGGCCCCGGG
>NW_020799097.1:89401217-89433058 GCF_003259725.1 Athene cunicularia
AAAAAAAAAATGGAAGCAGAAGAAAAGTGGAATAATCATCACAAGTAAAAAATGGAGGTTAAAGGAAAGAATCAAGAATTAAAGGAAAGAATCAAGAAATAAAGGAAAGAATCAAGAAATAAAGGAAAGAATCAAGAAATAAAGGAAGCTGGAGAAAGTCTGTAAAATTTTAAATGCCAAGAGAGCTTGTCTCTGCAACAAAGATGACCATGACCTGGATTCCTTCCTTCTGAATTTGTGTGTAACCAGGGTACATAGGTGTAGTCTTTCTGTAACTTCTGTAGAGAAGCTCAGAACACCCTGTGTCACATAGATGTTGGAACAGCTCAAATCCTGAAGTCTTTTTTCAGCAGTTGTCCATCTGCTTCAGGCTGTAGGCTGCTGAGTCTTGCTCTTACGTGCCTAGGGTACACCGACCTCTTCCTGTTGCAAGACATCTTTGTCATGGAAATTACTGGAGACAGATACTGCATTTTGTTATATGGGAGGCCAGCCCATGGGATCATCTTTGTCTCTTTGGTCTTACAAAGGGTGACTTTAGTTTCAACCTTTGGCAAGATGTCCTGCGATCTATTTTGAACTGGAACAGGAGGATGAGCAGAAAATCACGAAGCTGTGATAGCTTCCCTGCTTATCTTGGCTGCCTTCTCCCCAAGACTTGTACTGGACAGCAGTTTGGTGCAGCAAAGAAGCTTGACCAGTATTTCTAAACAAACATGGGTTTCTCAGTGCATTTTTTTCTTATCTGCATCTTCTTTTTTTAATACTTTAATCTCTTAGAGGCAACAGCAGTCTTTATCTGTGACGGCTCTAACACCATAATCACTGTTTAACAGTAAAGTGTAATAAAAATTAGTTCAAACTGAGCTGGAAAACAGTGTCATTATAGGCACTTCAGTTTAAACTGCAGTCAAGTTACTGATTAGATTCTAGTTCATTTTCTTTGTAGTATCTACTTCTAAATACCATAAGAGGTGAAAAACATGCACTAAGCACAAGCTTCATGTTCTCATCATGTTTCACTTTCTAATATACGGAAAAGAGTAGTACATGGAGAGTTGCAATGTAAAGGAATAACATGATAATTGATTTGTTGCTTAAGGTGAACCAGCAAATTCACAGTAACACTTCAATAATATTACTTATCAGGAACAATGTCTCAGTTCATGTTAAGAGCCCAGCTTCAGTGGTAGTAGTTTTGGACCCAGTAATGTAGGTAGTGCTGCATGCTTCAGATAGATGCTATTGTCCATCTGGGCTATAAATGCATTTCAGTCAGCTAAGGTAACAAGTGCAAGTGGAAAAAAATATCAGGATAATTCACTTTCCTCTTAAAGAATATTGACCAGGACTAGGACTCTAATAAGAAGCAGAACTTTTCATCAGAGGACTACAGTGTTGCATAAACCCCTTTATTTATAAAGTCCCTTGCAAGGCATGTGCAGTGTTTTGGCGGTCACACTAGAGTGAATACTTAATTCTGGAGGGAGTATCTGATATTTCGGAAGTGTAGTTGGGTTGTGGCAGCCAGGACTGCAGACCCATCATAATGCCAGGTCTCCCAGGGCCCTGCGCGTTACCTGTGCAAGGCTCTCTGAGCCATTTTGGCTTTCTCATTTGGAGCAGCAGTAACAACACAGAGCAGAGCTGGATGGAAATTTCTGAAAGAAAATTTCTCCATTGGGAGAAAAACCCAGCAAACTGTAATTGACAAGTTTCTGAGCAACACATTGGCTGTGACAGAAGCCAGGCGGGATGTGAAGCTGCCTGCTTCCCCTGCAGACTTACTTGGCTTTCTCTATCAGCAGTTTGCATGGTTTCTGGGCTTCTTGACAGCTCAGTGGGGAAGCTACCATGGGTCAGGGAGCCTGTGAACCTGAGAGGTGGGGACAGGATCAAGCCCACACTGTAGTCCCATTTTGTTCAGATAGTCTTTTCCAGAAATGTGAGAGACAGACAGTCTTTTCTAGAAATTCTGGTACTCCAGGGCTCCAGTGAAGAAAAGAACAGTCTCTCTCCTATTCCAGAGCACCTCAGGCAATGCCAACAGCAGAAAGAGCATCCATTCTTCTCCAACCCAGAAGCAGCAGCAGGGATAAGGTGCTCTAAGGAAAAAGAGGCATCCTCTCATCCCTTTTCGAGATGCAGCAGCGGAAGCCATTCCTAGCACATAACATTTTCCATGGGGATACAGTCAACAAACATTTAACCTAGAGCAGTGAGTGAGGGGAGGAAGCACAGAGCACGATTCATAATTCTTAACTACTGTTCTCAGGCTGAGGAAGGCACTAGAGCACCCAGGCTGCTAGCTCAGTCATGCTTGGGTCCTGTCTGAAAATCTCCTTTACATGTATTTAAGCAAGCAGTGAAATTCTCAACAACCATTTGGCATGAATATTTTTAGGCTCTCTACCTGTTAGTAACCATTTTCAGTATAGCTCTGAGCATGTGTATTTCCTTTACAATAAATGCAACATGATAAGATTAGCCAGACAAAACATGGTGATTCTGCTTAGGTTAGAAACTGGTCTACAGTGAATTTAACTTAAGTTCAAAACACTCTGTGTCGCATAGATGTCAGAACAGCTCAGATCCTGAAGTCTTTATTCAGGCCCTGATTGAACAAACTGCACAAGCATAAATCTAACATCATGGCTTGCTGAATTTAAGTCCCAAATCTTGATCAAGCAAACTATTCAGCAAAGTTAAAACTGAGATGCAGCTTTTAATCTGGTGTTTCAAGTCAGAATCCTTAGACCTGTGAATAAAGCTTATTATCACTTTCTCTTTTCATAGCTTTTAGTTCTCTTCAATTTTCTAGTCATCTCTAATTTATTTTCCAGTTAGAGGTATTTCTAGAAGAAAAGAGAGCAGGACAGCCTTGTAAGACATTTGGTCAAGAAGCAGAATTAAACTTGTCACAACTAAGTGATTTGCCATAAACCAGTGAAAAACTCATTAATCTTTCACTGGTTCCATTTTAGATTGTGAGAAGAGAGGTGAACATTTTTTTAAAATATGTCCTCTGTACACAATATCAGAAGGTTAAACATGTATTTTCTTCTCTGTAAGCAAGTCCAAGCATCTGGCTACAGTCCAGCAGACGTTTTTCTTTATCCATGAAGTCAATCTCCTACACAGTTTACCAGGGGAGGATGAAATTCCTCAAGCTGTGTTATAAACATTCATCACTGAAATCACGCTCCTAATAACAAGAACAGCAGACAAAATTTAAGACAGCTCTACATTGGGTGTGCTTTGCAGATGGAGACTATAGAATCAGGAGTGAACCAGTAAAGCCAAAGACCAAATAAGCCACCGTGAAAAGATTAAACAAGACAGTTTTGCATCACTCAGAGTTTTGAGGCTCAGTAGGAAAAACCTGATTCTGTCACTCCAAATATAAGACAAAGTAATGCTTAGATGTCAAAGGAAAGAGTCTGAGAAAGGATCGTTTTTTCTCTTTCGAAGAGTCTTGGTTCCTCCCTGTAGCAGTACTTGACAGCGACAACCTACAAGTACTTCAAAGGCACATAGTGTATATATATTTTCTTCCCCAGACAACCTTTTTAAGAGCTCTGAGGAATCTCCCTGTTGTTCCTGTCTTTCTCTTGCTCAAGTTCATTCCTCTTGAACCAAGTCTCTAGAGATGACAGCTGAAATCAGGGTCCTGTTGAGACCATGGCACCGAATGGGCAGCACTGATTTTAACTTGGCCTACAGTTCACCATGGGACTGAAAAAGGGCAGCGTTGACACCAGCTCCCACAGGCTTCTGGTCAGGGAGACTCTTTATCAGCAAACTTTCCAGTCTTCCTGTTCAGCTGCAATTTACTCCCTTCTCTGCCAGTCTCCCTAATTAGTGCAGAGGATTTGTTTGTGTATAGCCCTAATAAATTGTAATCACCTTAGATATAGCGATTCCTCAGGCTCTGACCTTTTGCTCTCCAACCATGTCCCATGCCAAGTACTGGGTGGGAGGACTGGGCAAGGATTTCCTATGTACTTCCATCACCAGCGATAGGGAACTCAGACTTCCCTTCCTCATTTAGGCCCGTGCTAAGGGCTACCAGCATTAATGAATTATTTCCTTTATGAAAGCATTTCACAAAAATCAATAGGGATAAAGTCAGAAAGCAATCAAAAACCTGAACGAATTACTACAGAACTTCTAAAGCATTTTAAAAGAAAATGAAAACTTCTTAGGGTCTGTGTTTTTGTGACAAAACCTCTGTGACTCCATGAAAGGCATATTTTTCTAGGTGAAAGAAATAATTATAGGAGACTCCAGAAAAGTTACTTAAAATGCTGATGGCAAGAAACTGATGGGGTGGGATTTTCTGGACATACTGTGAGTGTATGAATACTAGTCTTTCTACCACTGCAGGCTGCAACTGGTATTCAAAGAGTTACATTTTCTGCAGAATTGCTGGCAGGTTTCTGGTGTGTGAATCTAGTGAATCTGGGAGCCCCATCGGGCTGTAACTTATGCAGAAGGCTGCACTGAGTCCTGGCAAGCCCAGGCCTCTGGAATTTAATGGTGCAATAGAAGGAAACGTGCCAAGCCATCTACCTGAACTACTATTCCCTCTACACATTCTTCTGTGGTGTTTCTTGGCTGGCTGCTTGATCCCTCAGCTCTAGAACTGAAAAAAACCTGGTGATTGAAGTTATATTTCTCACAATCCTTTACATAGCATATGTGGCAAAAATATCCCAGCATACTATAAAAATTCCATTTTCCAAAACCTGAGAAATAATTGTCTTTTCCTAATATCATTATGTTGGTATATTTTTAGTTAATAGTCAGGAGTATCAGATGGGTTCTCATAAATTTAGATACAAATACTTGAAAATCAAGCGCATCTTTAGACATTCAGGTTTTCAATTTTTGTTTTGAGTAAGATATCGCAAAATTAAGGCTTTGGATAGGTTGCCTTTTAAAGCAGTCTGAATTAGAAAAGGTTTCTTAGACTAATACTACAAATATAAACCCACAAATTTATCCTGTTTCATCATAACCACTCACAATTCTTTCTTCACTGTATATGATTTGGTCAAAATCCCATCAACTGCAACAGTCTCATCTTCTTCTCCCCAGTGGATCTCTATTTATGTGGCTATTTAAAGCAGATAACAACTAGCATGAAATTGTGGTCCTACGGAAACAGAGGATCTTAACACAGGAAAAGTTCCAACATACAACTAGGAAAGTATTACAGAGGTTATTTAATTTGTATTTTCATAGTTTACATATGTAGATGATTACAATCTGTGCTACAGAAAGGAGAGAGGTTTCTGTGTTTGTCTGCTTGCTGTGTCACAAGAAAACAATCTGGGTTAGTTGGGACATGCAAGTCAGTCCTGTCAGTCAATGGGAAAAGGCAGGGCAGATTTCCTAGAAACGATGGAACCAATATTTTTGTAAATTGTGGAGTATGGTATTGTTGTGTATTTGTAATTCTTTCAGTGCCTATCATAAACATCAAAGGTTGTTTCCTACAGAAATAATGTTTACCATGACTATTTCTTAGCTGTATGCTTGCTATATACTGAGCAGCAAGTTTTAACAGGGTGGCAGTCACAGGACAGTGACTGGTATGCACAGCATGCTGCTGTACCCTTTGCACATACCGTATAAGCATCAGCTCAGCAAGGAAAGACAGGAGTTTGGAAGCAATTTTGCCCTCTATATTTGTGGGGTCTTTCCATTTGTCTTGACCATATAACTAAAGCAAGGAATCCTATTACTATCCAACTAATGATTGCCACTGGTAACTTCTGATATCCCACAGATTTCTCAAGATAGTCTCACATATATAAAAATCCAGATCTCTATTGTTCTTGCCCATAAAGTAGATACTCCTTCCAAATGTGTGTGTCCAAATGACTGTAATATGTCATAAAATTTGAGTCACAGTTCCCTGTATTTCACAGTTCTATTGGATGTAGCGGAGTCCTTAGACTCCTGTTGGAGTGAAAGGAGTCCTTTCACTGTCTTGAACAAGCCTTGAACCTGACTGGCTGCTTAGCAAATTATTTTGGGAAGTCAGTGAGTCTCCTAGACTTCACCTTCTCTTCCTTTTAGAAAGCTAATTAATTTATAGGCCTTTAGAATCTCAACTATTGTCTAAGGAGACATTTGGGGTTTTTTGTTTGTTTGTTTAAAATCCTGGCATTGAAATATGGATTGTTCATAGGCTAAGAAGACCCTCATTTTTATATGCCTCTTGAGACAACAGAATCAAAAGTCTTCAATAAAATCTAATCAGCATTTTAAATTACTCACAGATATAAGAGTTTAACTAAACACAGAAAATACCCTGGTGTTCCACCCCACAGGGTCTTATCACTGTCAGCTTGGCTTCTATACTACAAAAACATCCTCAGCTCTTCAAATATGCCAATAAACTTCCCTTGAGAGTCAGACTTCAGCAAATAAAGCCCTCCACTCATGCTACATCACCAATGTTTGCTTGTTAGACTTTGTATGAAAGAGTCAAAAAATTCTCCACTGAACCAACAAGCTGCTGGAGGAACTTAAACTGCTGTACGCATGGGAAAGCAGAGCAGTTGAAACTGTAAAGATAGGATTTGGGACAAGATGATGTCACAGCCTAGCATCCAATGTTTTTTAGTATGCAAGCAGGAAAACATTCAAACCCCAGAATCCTAGCAGCCAAACAGTTCTTCTGTAACATGGATGTCACTGGGGTGTTTTTTAATAGACTTGCTATACTGAGCCAAAGCAAGGTCTTTAGACAGTTACGGGAGGAATGGATGTATGCACATCTGGGAACTAAACCAAACCAATACCGATACTTTAATCGTACAAGGCTTTCACTTGCTATCACATATAAAGGAGGTTGTATATTGGTTTAATTCTTTTTTAAAAGTTCACATTGATTCTCCAGACAATTGTCTTATACATGGATGTACAGAATAAAAAGCTTCATTGATGGATATCAGATGTTAGCATCAATAACCAGAATAAAAGGAAGTTGGTCCCTAAAGTACTATATTTTTTTTTCTGTGAGTAAGTGTAAGCTAGAGAAAGTAGTGTGTTACTAGCCTCTCCTTCAGAGGTGATAAAAAGGGGATTGAACACATCCACAGTGTAATGATGTTCAGATGGGATATTGGGAGACAGAATTGGTCAGGAATAAGCAATTAGTTCAAAGAAAGGAAACATAAAAATGAGGTTAAAACATATTTTAAAACTATTTTCTATAAAAAATTTATCTTGAGAAAAGTATATTTTCTTTTTTAAAGCAATGTATTTGGAATTGACTAATAAGGCAATAGTTCAGTCTAAGGACAGCAGCTATTAAATTTCCAACAAAGGTGTAATAGTAAATGCATATCTGCTATTAGATGCTAAGAAAAATAAATATGTGACAACAACAACAAAGTAATTAATGTGTTCACAGAAGGAGAGGTCTGGGAGCCCCATCGAGACTCAGAGAACTTCTCATGTAGAGAGAGATTCGCTATGCCCAGCGTTCTCTCCTTTCCACTTGCACCCTGTGCTGGCCATGACACAAGTGACATTCTGCCATTATTCTTGGTTTATAAATCATCAGAAAATTATTTGAAAATTACAGCAATTTCACCTTTGGTTTAGAAGTGCAGATATGTTTACTACTTATCTCCAGAGAAGATTATCTGAGGGGTTAGTAAGCATAGGGCTCATGGCATTTGGCTTTCAAATGTGAATCCTTTACTTGTAGTCTTTGAAGGTCCTAACCAAGCTAAGTCTTCCTATAATTCTATGAAAATTTCTAATGATAAATAAAATTTGAGGAATGTCTGTACAACTTATCGATGGTTATTACATTTACAAAGCTGTTGAATTATGGAAGACCTCAGGATTTGTGCAATTCTGCATTTGTTAGTAGAGCACGTACTGTGAGTCCCTGGACTTGCTGAATCTGTACCCCACACCAAGCATTGCACCTTCATGTGTTCTCCTGACAACTTCAGTCTTGGGCTGACTTAATACTCTGGAGTGGAAGATGGCCCAGCCAGCCTGGAAACCCAGACTGTCTGGGTCAGTTCCAGCCACCAGGCAAATCTGTGTCCCTTGTACATCACACAAAAATGCTCAGTCAGCAAAATTTAGTGGTAACTTACTTAGGTGGAAGCAGGTCTAGACAAGAATTTAACGGAAGTCTTTCTAACTTGCCACTTTGCAGGGGGGCTGGTGTTGGCAAAAGGAAAAAAAATCCAACAAATTCAGAACTAAAAAACCCTAATGCATGGTTTCTTCTTGTGCTAGCCTTTACAAACCACAGCCAAAGTCTGCTACAGTGATGAGAGAACTGGATCAGGAAAATACATCTAGTGTTGGGTATTTTGGGGTCTAGCTGAACTCTGAATGTGCTCCACACTACTGCCTGAGCAGTCAGAAAACTCATGCACACCCAAGTGCAGTGGCAGAGCTGAATAAATTTGCCTCTAAAGGATGTTCTGGGATACTGCTGCCTGGACTTGTGACAATGTCTGCCTTGAAGAAATCACAAACTCTTTTAATGGTGGTTTTTTTCACTATCAAACAGCACAATTTCTCTTTCACTCATGCAGAAGAATTTCAGTTCCCTACTCCATATTTAGCAAACCCAAAGTCCCCAAAGGGGCTGAGGCCCCCCCCTGCCACTTCAGGTACCTGAATCCAGCCCTCAGATCCTCACTCAGCTTTTCCAATGCACCTGCCCAGGGAGGCACTGAAGTTGTCTGCCTGACTAAATTAACTGCCTCTCAGCATGTCATAACTACTGAGGTGCAGTTATGTCCATGCTGTTACATGTTTAAGCCCTTCTTAAACAAGCTATTAGCAGATCTACATTGCTTGCAGGTCTGTTTCTGCAGGCATTTTCTGTTTGCACTGTCACAGGGTCTGACATACACCGTTCATGGCAAAGGTGTTTCCGGCAAAGGTGTTTCCTCCTGATTCATCTAACTAGGGCAACCTCTGGAAGGTAGGAGAGTCTAACCCACCTACACCCCCAAAAAAATAAAAGGGACATTCAGGATCTGTAGAATAACCAGCACCCTTCTCATAAAGGGAAAAAGAAAGACAACACTCTGCTCATGAAAAGGATCTGACTTGCTTTCAGTACCTGTGCTGAGAAAAAGGCACATGGTGACGAATACCGAGATGTAAATGCATCCAGTCAGCACGGAGTTAGGTCCCCACCTGCTCCAGAGCCCTGCCCTGCCCCTCAGCACCTTCCATTGAAACTTTTAGGAGACTCTCAGGACTCCATACATGGTATCTGACAATGTGTCCAGTTACTAACTGGGAGCAGTGGATGCCCTTTGTGCTGCTATCTGTTAGTGCAGGATGTGAGAGAAAATGTGGGCAGGGAGAGCTGGGGGAGCAGAGAGAACCCCTCCTCCCACCATCTGACAGCCCACCTGACAGCATGAGTTAGAAATTTGAAATGCATTCTTTGCAAGAGACAGGTTTCCTTCCTGCAATGTTAGAATAAAGACCTCCTTAGCAAGAGGTTGCATTTAATCTAATTACTTTGCTGAGGCTGTGGTGCATACACCATGATGATTAAATGCAGCCTTTTGTGTGTACATGTGTGTGACAGTTGTCTAAGTGCATAGTGGCTGAGCCTCAGTAAAGGTCCATTGCAGCTCTCTTAACCCAGGTGGTTATCACAGCCAGGGTTAACAGAGAATTTCCCTACAGCTGTTTTTCTAGGCAGCAACGGACAGAGGCAGCATATCACAACTGGTTTGTCATGAAAGAAAATACTCCTTATTTTCAAGTCAAAATCAGGACTTTCTTTCCTCCTCCTTTATCTTCTTTAGGAACAGGCTCATGTGAAGAAGTTCTTGAGATATTTGGATCCTAGAAGCTGATTCAGGCCCACTGTGGAACCTTTTGAGAGGAGCTTCTCTTCAGCTTCTCATAAAAATCCTGTCCAGCTGAGAGGGTATGTGGGTGAGTTTCCTGTCTCAGCTGAGTTCCCTACTTTCCTCTTCTCCATTCTGGGGCTATAGCATATTTCCTAAACAGATGCAGTTTGCTTTGCTTTTTAAATGGTCTGCATCATGTATGACATGAGTGTGCACAGTGCTCAGGATCAACCTGCAAATCAGGTACTCCCAGGTATTTCTTTGTGCAAATACTAATCCCATTCACACCTGGAGAGTGTTTTTCACGCTCAAGACAGCCACATGTGTGTTTCTGGAAAGCCTGGTCTTTCATCTTTTCTAAACTATTGATAATAAGCATCAAAAGATTTTAACCTTCATTTACCAAGCCACTGGCCCATAAATGATTTGTAGGTCAGTTTATGTATTGTCCATACAGTCTTAGGGCTTTCAAGATGGAAGCAACCCTGGCCTTGCCAACAAGTGTTATATGACATGATGGGTTTGTGATGTTGGGTTAACCTTCAAAGGAACTGGACTGAAATCATGTACCTATTTTCATTACAGCCTCCACCTGGACTGACATCACAGTCTCACATAATAAACAAGAGCCCTGTCCACTAAACCCTTTCAAGCTTCATGTTTTAATGAAGTTTTCAGTTCATGTACAGATTTTGGTGAAAATCCACTTTGAAAAAATTACACTGTGAGTACCTTTCTGTTTGTGGGTTTCCCCTTGATCATATTTTATTTTATTCTGTTTTCCTTACAAATTTTGCCAAAACTAACTTATGCAGACTTTGGTTTGCTTTACTCCCAGGCTTCTACTTCTAACATTTGATTTTTAGAGGTTTTAAATTTTGGACTCAAGACTAAATGTCTCAGGTTTTCAAAGCCGGAGTAATTTGCTTTAGCAAGCTGGTGTGTTGCACCTGTATCAGCTTAGTGGCACAAAACTTTAGGGAGTTTTTCATTAGAGATTTTTTATTTTATTTTCATTCAGATATCAGAATGAGAGCCTAGTCAAGAACTGAAAAGACTGATTAAACTTTAAATAGTTATACTAATAGTACTGAGGAGAAATGGGCTGCATAGAGGAGATGCTTGCTGTGTTCTTGGCCATTGTGAATGCTTAATCATTATTGTGTTCAGCACTTGGTGTATGCAAAAAAAAAAAAAAAAAAGTTTCAGATGTTTTAGCAGATAAGGCATGGGTTCAAACTGTGGCCTGAGAGAAAATGTGCCACTTTATTAAAGCTGAAGAACTGGCTCATATGTCTGAGAATCATATTTACCAGAATTTTAAACCACAGTCATATTTGGCGATACATGCTGATATCCTCATGTGCTAAGATGATGAACCACGTGCGATATTTTGTGTGCCCAGAGTCAGACATCTGATCTGCTCACTGCACTTTGTATTGCTGGTGGTAGGCAAAACTTGAGATTTGTCCTGTTGCTGCCATTTTAGCAGGGATAGGTCATTATACAATTCTGGGTCCTTTAATACACAAATTAATCTATATCAGCTTAATTACACTGTATTTTCCTAGTCTGTCTGGGCCCTTTGCCTAGTGAAATGATCTGTGATGTAGGAAGGGCTGTCCGCTCTGAACCTGTTATTTCTCCACACATGCTCCTCTGCCAACAGCTTTTTCTTGTATTGGGAATGCAGAACAGAATGGCAGAGTGTGCAGTCGTGAGAGAAACTAATGAACAAGGTCCATATTTGACAGCTTAAATGTGCTGAAGCCAGTCAACACCTGAAGTCACCTTCTAATGCCAGTTACAGGCATGTCTGTTGACTGAAGCTGGGGCATTTGCAGGGAAGATGCAGATCTAGAAAATATGCTCGCAGCCTGTCAGAGTCAGGGTCCTGGCAGAGCAGCGAAGCAATTCCTCCATCCTGACCATGAGCAAAGCAAGCACACATGTGCCTCCCCAACGGAAGAATATAACTCTTAACTACAGGCACAGTCCACTGCTAATTAGGCTGGCAGCTGCAGATAACCCTGTTCTCTGGTGGAGCAGGATCTCATTCCTTTCTTTAAACTATTATGTGGGAAGGTCATGCAGGTGGTGTATGTTAATCCTGTCTAGTCTCTTCTCCAGACCTCTGTGGTGCTATTTTCTGGCACAAGCACCCAGAACAGACAAGGAAGATGGATTTTCTTCAGTCCATCCTTCTGGCACCCTTATGTTGGATAGTACTTTCCAAAGCTATCCTTGCTGTACTGCTTGAAGAGTATCTAAGTAGTTTTGTTTGGTAGGAATTGGATGATCAGCTAAAGCCAGTTGGGAGGAAGAGTGAGAGAAGCAGATGATGATTAGAGCCGAATGAGAAAGCACTCATGCAAGACCCATGCCTGTTCTCAAGCTGAAGCTCAGCACCCATCTGGGCTGGACACAACCCTGTACTCATTCAGGAGCACTAAGAGGACTGAGGCACACAGTAGAAGCCAGTCACATCCCTACCAGCTGCTGTGCCAGCAATGTAACCCCTCTCCAAACAGCCTGCTGAGACTCCACCTGTACTTCTTTTCTCTCATTCCAGAACCCACGATTTTCCTTACCAACTACCTTCTGGTTCAGCCATCTGTAGCGTCTGGCAGAGGAAACCTCAGAGTGCTCCTTCACCTGCTTGATCCCTGCTAATATCAGCTCTCCAGTCACCTCCAGGGCACTGTTCAGCAGCATCTCCTTGCTTTTTGGGTACCTTCAGAAATGAGGTAGTCAGAAGCACTCTGCACAATATTTATTTTCTTGTTCTTCACTGTGAATTGCCAATCATTTAATCTTCAGCCTGGCATTATTGTTGGTTTTAATTTTGCAGTCACAGAATACCTCACATTAGAAGGGACCTTTCATGATCATCAAGTCCAACCCCTCCCACCTTGCTCAAAGCAGGGTCAGTTAAAGTAGATTGCTCAGGACATTGTTCAGTTGGCTTTTGATTATCACCAGGAGTGGAGACTCCATAACCTCTCTGGGAAAGCTGTGCCAGTATTCGATCACCCTTACAGTAAAAATTGTTTTCTTTTGTTTAAATGGAATTTCTTGTATTTCATTGTGTCCAATGCCTCTTGTCCTTTCAGTGGGTACCACCATTGCTGGCTTACTTCTAGTCCACCAGGATCCCCAGGGCCTGCTTTCCAGCTGGTCAGTGTTCAGCATGTACTGGTGCATAAGGTTATCCCTTCTCAGGGACAAGACCTTGCATTTTCCTTTTTTGAACTTCATAAGTTTCCTGTTGGCTCGTTTCTCCAGCCTGTCAAGGTCCCCCAGAATGGGACCAAAACCATCTGGTATATCAACTACTCCTCCTGGTACTGCACCATTTGCAAATTTGCTGATGGTGCAGTCTGCTGCATTATCTAGGTCATTAATGGACAACAATCAGGTATTTCAAATGCTGCTAGCTTTTATCCACGGGAAGCTCATTTTCTCATTTAAACATTTTATTTATGAATATCCTACTGTAGAAAGTAAATCCAAATGATCATTTTTCACCTATGTGCTTTAGGTGCAACATCAAGTCATGGGATTATTAAATGAATCATCATCCAATAAAATTTGTAACAGAATATTTCCAAGGAAGTGGTTTTGTTTTCAGGATGAACCTCATGGAACAACATTTAGAATACCACTAGGATTTATTTTTGACAAAAGTTTCTCTACAGAAACAGTCTGTTTTCTAAAGAGGGTTTTGTGGCTAAAACACAGAACATACAAAAAAAAAAAAAGAACAAAGGATACATTAAAGGATACTCCCTAGCCCTGAAGTAAAACCTATAAATGCTGGAAATAGGATGTTCTCACACAAAGAAATACAAACATATATATATATATATGTAGTATGTATATAAAAGTTAAAGAAGTTATATTTTCACTTTCCATCTAGTATGAGCGTGGTCTAGCTTTGACAACTGCTGAATATTGTACATGTTTTCATGCTAATATAACTTCATTCTGTTGATAAAAACGTGCATGTAAAATACAAGAGATAGATCTAAGGTGGGGTGGTTACATTTTCATACACAGACAAGCTTGTAAAACTCCTTTGTATGACGTAGAAGAGCAGCTAGAGTTTGCACAAGGCCAAGATCTCTCATCCTCTTTCCTAACAATAAACAAGGCCCAAAAATATCCCGGATAATGTTGATCTTCATTTCTGTCCTACCACAACTGTCTCTCTCTTTTTTGTCCTGTGCTTTGTCATACTTGTTATTGTTCTCAATCCTGAGAGAGAATGAGACAAAATGTAACTCGTGTTTGTTCCTTTTTGTATTCCCAAGCTGTGTTCCTGTTTGATTAGTTTCCTTTTTCCTGTTCTTTGTTTATTACTATAACTCACTTCCTGTTTATAAGTTTATGTTGTGTAGAACTTAGAGACACCTCTGTCTTGGAAGTGCTGGAAGTTCAACGACACAAAGCATTTGAGTCTTAAGCTCTTTCCTGATGTCTCAGCTTCCCCTTCCTATTTCCCCACACACATCCCAACTCTGCTCCCTTTGTCATCACACACCCCATCTTTGCTTTTCAGTCACTCCAAAACACTTCACTCACCCCATCTTCTCAAACTTAAGTATTTGGCAAGAAGGAGGGAAAGAACCACAAAAGGGTCCATGCAAGTGTAAACATAAGCTTCATAGTGTCAAACCCTCCCACTGGTAAGAGCAACGAAGTTGGACATTGCTCCCCAGTGACTGGACACGTGCAGAGAAAGCCAAACAACTGTAACAGCCTGTTGCTGGGCATCCACCAAAGCTAGATTAGATCTAAAAAACCAGAACTTTTGCTTTTGTTTCCTCATGGTTTGAGGACATTTATGGCTTACATCTTCAAGCTCCTCATTATCATATTGAAGGCTATTGTTTATAATTTACTATTTTCCTTTTTAACAAAAGCTCACATTCACAGGTATCAGCCTCACAAGAGCACCTGGAGCTTTAAAAAAGCAGGACAATACAGATACCACCCCAAATACTAGAGGACCCTACCAGCAGAGAACCCTGTCTGCCTTTAGCACAGTGGGATGTCACTGTTGACTCTGCACCTGCAATTGCCATGAATTTGCTAGAAGTTTGGAAGCAAGTTTCTTCATACATCAGATTCTTCGTTTGCCAGTCACACCAGTGTCCCACAGATATACACAGGCAAAGAAAATGGAGATCTTCTTTAGGCCTGCCAGAGACATTGCATACAAATATATTCAGGGCACAGTTGCCTTAAGAATTAATGTCAGTGTATAGATTACGCCTTCATACCTAGCCCCAGCAGGACAGCACATTATAGGTAAATAAGTGCATCTCTTCATGCCTGACACAAAGGTTATTCCTTTCATCCACATACAGTTACACCATGAGGTGCAGAATCACAGACCAGCAAGCTGTGGCCTCCTGTCATCAGGAGCTCTTTGGTGACCACTGGCAAGTAGCTGCTTGCTACTGCTCTTCTGGCCCTGTCCACCACAGTCTGTTTTCCACTACTGCAGAGTCCTGGAGGGCTGCCTCCAGTTATACCACTCCTGCTCCTCCTTCACTCCTGGCTTCATCCTGACAGCAAAGTCCTGTTTGGTCAGGAGGGATTACTGGAGCCCCGAGGTTGGAACTGGAGAGTAATGTAACATTTAGCAATGAACCAGACAGTTCATTGCAACAAATGAGACCTCATAACCAGAAGGCTTAGGTTTTAAAGGGGTGTCAAGAGCCATCATTTTAATTTGGTGGCTGTAGAAATAACTCTTCTTCTTGCTAACCACTTATAGTCTGTATAAACAATCTTATTAGCAGCTTAGACCATTAGTGAGAAAGAATTATGTCTGTTCAAAAGACGAAGAAGTTGCCTTAAAAACAGAATTTAGATCAGATGAGACAAGGATAGACCATACCAAGGCAAAGAGACTTACTCTGCCATGATGACTTTTGTTACACAAACATTCAAGGAAGTACTTAAAAGAGAGCTTGGAGAAGCTAATTGCTGGACCTGATGTTTGCTACACATCTATTATGGATGTAAGTCATAGCAGAGTGCCAAAATACTATTTCTTAATTAATAACCTGACTCCAGCATGTGGAGCTTTACAGTGACAAAAAACAGCTGTAGCACATGATGTCACGTAACAAGTGAAGTTTTACAATCCCTCCAACTAAAGTAACTGAAGGTGTGGGAAGGTTGTGGACCTCACTGTCAAGCAACTTCAGTTAACTGTTCTAAAGACCAGTTTCCGTTCATGTGCCTATTAGTTAGGATAATAATGCTAACTATTTAGTTGCCTGATTATAAACTTAGGTGTCTAACTTGAGCTGTAAAATGCTGTCCTAAGTTCTTTGTCAAGTACTGAAAGAAGGGTGACTGTGATCCAGAGCACTGCATTCCTATTACTTGACTGGATGTTCAAGAATACAATAAAAAAATATAATTGTAGGGTAATAAATTCTTGCCTTGAATGTTTTCCTTTTCATAGGCATTCTTGTCTTGAGTATTTTCACAGGCATTGATTTCCCTCAGGTAAAAATGTATGCACCAGAGTCACATTTACATTTTTGTCTAAGTGTTGCCACCCTCTGTTTTCCAATAAGTTTTTATGCCTTTTTTTAACAATATGTAATTTGTAGCAAGTTTTATGCTTCAAAAGAAACACATAAAATTCTGTTTATTATGCCATTCTTTATTTGTCACTGAGTTCAGTTTGTCCCACCGTGGCATTGAATAGTCATTTGCTAACAACTTAGTAGATAATCACCAGTTTCATCTCCAAGACTTTAAATAGTTCAGGGTGGTGCTTGTACATTTTTGCATATACATACATACCCATCCCCTGCCCCCAACAAGCCACAGTTAACCACAGACAAATCTCCACATATCTAAATACCATTTTTCCTTGCACAACAGCGGGAATATGTCCTGAGTCACCCCAGCATGCTCTTTTTCTTTTTCTCTGGAACCGTACAATTAGCATCTGTTTTTAGTACTTAGCGTTCAGACAGAAGGGGATACAGAGAAGTCCCTGTTGTTAGTTGTTGCTATGGCCTAGTCCGTAGTAGTGTGCAAAATTGTAGCCAGCAGAAAGAACTACAGGGATCACTCTTCTAAATACATCCCCACATTTTTTACCTATTAGCCTCCTTTTTCCTAGGCAGAAATAAAGCCTTTTGGAGTCGGAGAGTTAAGAGCCCCACTAGTGGGCTAAGCGGTGCTCTGTCTATAACCCATGGATGCAGGAGGAGAACACAGAAGGTATAAGACAATATTTGTATGCTGTATCCCTGCACAGTTAGTTATTACAAACTCATGGCTTGGGTCCACAGAAGAAAGGAACCCATCACCTCCATGCCAGCACAGGGGGAACACACTTCATGGAAAAACTTGAGTTTATTTCTTAGAAGTTTCCTCTCCATTCTCACTTGTAATGCACCTGAGTATCACTGCAGGTGGGGCACTACAAGCACTCTGAGCTGCTAATGTTTTTCTACTTAGTTTCTGAACTCTTAAAAGACTAGTTTATGGAACTGCACAAAAGACATGGAGAAAGATGAGGAGAAAAGTAACATCTTAGAAAAAGGACACATCTCAACCCTTTTTAAGGTCAGTAATTTGATGTTATCCACAAAGAACTCAAAAGTAAGCTCTGACATTGCATCTAATTATCACTTGAAGCTCAAGTCTGTTCATGCTCGTTATGCATTGCAAAACTCAGATTAAACGCCTCCTATCACCATTCACTGGTTTCCAGCTAGGTTCTTTGAACAAGTATGGCTGAGGTTACAGAGGCATTTGTGTACCTCATTTCTTTACCAGATCAAGCACATTATGCAAGTGTTTCAGTATGGAGGCAGTTAACAAACATTTTGCAGTCCAGTGTGCCCCAGCTCACTAGGAGGCTCTCCCTGAGAGAGGTGGACAGTGAGTCATGCCCAGAAGTCATGTGTGCGTAAGTGTGGCTGTGAAAGGGAAGAGGCAGTATTGGAGTGGGGAGTGTGGAACCAGATGCTGTGCTTGCCGGGGTTCCCTGGTGCTGCAAGTGGCCACAGAAATGTTAGCATTTCAGCCTTGATGCTGATGGGTCCTGGGAACAAACTGGATGTATGAACTGGTGAAAACCTGGCTGAAATCTGTAGGCCAGCCAGTTCACATACTTAGAACAGGACATAATATTATGATTTTGCAATGTGTGCTAAAGAACAGGGAGGATGATTCTTAAAATGACTACATTTTTCTCTTCACAACATCCAATGTGATAGTTTTCAACTATGCAACCACTGTGACCTTAACAATGCACCAATGACAGCTGGATTTACATTTTTTCTATTACAGCTAGATATACCCATGGCTTTGTTGCAGCATTTTGCATAAGGATTGAATGAATGATGATTTTATTCTACATGTGCTCTTACATATGATAGTACAGTTGTGCAAGTAATGACACCTGAACATAGTGATCTGTATGTCTCCAGCTGTTGTAAGGCAAGACTACAGATGCCCATATTTTCAAAATGTTTGCAGCTCTTGTGCATATTGCTTTGACTCCTCTCTCACTGTTTAGTCAGATGTTTTGTTATTGTCTGTGAACTTTGTATGTCAAGCAAAGTTTTTCCCGCTCTGTTTCTGTCAAAGCAGCCAGAGAGGCAATGATAAATAGCCCAACTTGTTCCACACATTTTCATGTACAGAAAGCCAGGTTGGCTTATATTATACCAAGCATCTGCTGGATTGAGCTAGGAGGAAGTGTTTGTGTATTTGACTATACATCCTTTTTGAGAGGATGAGCTATTTTGGTGTCAAACCACATTAGCAGTTAGACAAATGGCATGTCCATGACTTTCTCAACATTAAGCCCTGAAAATTGTGAAACAGCAATTCTAATCCTAATTACTTTGGGCCATCTGGACCTATCTCGAACACATGCGAATTCACAGACTAGTCTTCTGCATGTCTTGTGACAGGGAGAGACATAATCAGAGACCCTGAACTTCTAATGCCTATTGTTGTGTGAAAAGTTGGAGAAATCAAGATAATTTCCCATTCCTTCAGTAGACTCCCTCCACAGAGCTTTTTATGACTTTCATTGAAAAAACAGTGCATGATTATATCATGTCAACAAGAAAGATGTTGCCTCTAAACTTTATGACCCACAATTAAATTACAAGTGTAACTTGCTCCAGTTTGCTGCTGAATTCCAAAGAGGTGGAATCAGAAACTGCACACTGGAGACTAGTGAGACTCAGCTCTCGCATATACTGTGCATCCAGGGTTTTACTCTTGTTGCATGGTTTGACACTAGGCTTTAGGATTTGCCTTTTCTGGATTTGAGACCAGCCTCAGGGTCTGATACTGTACCCCATCATGGGGTCCAGTCACATGGGCGTCAGTCGGACTCTACAGTTTATCCAGTGAGCTCAATGAAAATTTTTCAATCCAGCCAGTAGTGCACAACTGAAATGCAGTTTAACAGGAGTGTTTTAGCAATCTTAGTGCCTGTAATGTGGTGGCTTTTATGTTGCAGATGAAACATGGCACAACAGATAGATAAGGACATCACAAGCCATGATTACAATCGGCCTTGTAATACCAGCAATCTCAGTATGATTGGAACTAATTTCATTTAGGATTTCAAAGGATTCAGTCCTCATGGTTGTCAATAAAATGGGTCCTCTATCTACTACACACATGGCCTAACTTCAAAACTGTTTATATTAAGGTAATTTTGTTATCCCATTTATCTGAAGAATCCTTCACAGAGAAGCTTATCATAGCAAAACTACAAGCAACTATCTATTATTTGGGTGGTTCAGGAAAGCATTGTTACCAGGAAAAACTTAGTGTTGACCCTGCTAATTAATAGCCATCTTTCTGAAGATCAAAGAATGGAACCTGATCAGGAACAGATGCTGTTATGTAGGGTTATTTACATTTTCCTGACTGATGTCCTCACATGCTTTTAATGATTTATCTCCCTTTTGCAAAGGGTAATTCCATGGTTTTATGAAAGAAAATCGATGTGTCTGTTCTTGGCAAATGACTGCATACCTAAGATTGTGCTGCCCTTGATCCGTACATGGAATTTTCCCCAGTGTGAATGGGGATTTCATACAATGTGTATGACCACAGCCCAGGAAGGGAAAAATTCTGTTGTCCTCAGGAAGCTTTTTCTGAGGAGCGATAGAACACCAGTGATAACTCCACTGGGAAAAAGGGCTGCAGGATTCAGGCATTAAGACTGGAGAAGACTTGTAATACAGAGGCTTCTGTCTTTCCCATCCTGCAAGGTTTAAATTGCAGACATTATTGTGGCATGTCCCTACTCTCCACATTTGGATCTCTGCAGAAAAATCTGATATTCCAGATGTTTCAGGACAGTAATAGGTGCTGTGGGTAACTCAGGCTGGATAGATGATATGCCCAAGCAGTAAGAACCTCTTATCACTGTGTTTATGTCAATAATCCAAGTTCAGACATCCAGCTCCATTAAGGAAAAGTAAACTCTACTTAAGCCAAAACTGGACGAAAACTCTGTGCTGGTGAAATCTAATTGTACTGAGCACAATTTCCATTTATAGAAACTGAAAATAATGACAACAAACTTATTTTTAAAAAATATGGAAGTTGATATGCAAATAGCTCAGAGAGAAGGCAGAAAGATGACAGAAATTATGGCAGGGGAGTAGGGAGGAGAGAACAGATGGTGAGAGGAAAAAATCTTACTCTAAACTCAATTTTGTATGCATGCATATCCTGTATATAGGCCACCCACCCATGACACATGGATTTTGGAAGAGTGTTATTCTACCCCTTATACATAGCACTGGCTTTCCATGTAACTAGGAAAACATTTATTTTAAAAATTGAATCAACCCTCACTAAAACATGGGTTTCAGTTACAGGAAGAATAGGTTCATGAACTCCAGATAGATTTCTGAACCCTGCCATCTTAAAAAAAAAAAAAGAAAATATCGCATGTCTGCAAAACTCTCAAGCTCCGGGAAGCTTACCTCTCTCTGGATCACTGTGCAAACTACCCAGTAAGGGGTTTCAAACTGCATATGAGGCAAAATAGCTACTAATACTATTAAACGATAGAAAAAAGATGGAAAAAAGGGAAAGTGTCCCAGGTAGTAGAGCTACATCATTCTTCTGCACTAAGGCAGTAGTTGTTAGCATGGCATCCAAAAACTTATGGTATTCTAGACAACTGTTAATGCTAAACTGGGACATGATCAAATCTTGCAAAGTGGGATTAAGAAAACTCTTCCATTCCTTCTGTTCCTCTGCAGTTCCTAAGAGGCAAGATTTGTAGTCCAGGTGCAGTTACCCCTCCCTCATTCCTCACAAACAAAAGGTTTTGCCAACCAACACAGCCTCACTGGACACTGCTAAATATCTGCAGCACCTGGGGCATGGTGTGAGCTTATGGAACCCATACTTGGGGAGGACTTCTTCCCCTTCAAGAACCGTTGGCGGTCCTATCCTGGCAGCACAAACAATGCTAACAAAATAGTCTCAAGATAATCAAGTGGACACTTGTCTTCCTTGTGGGTATCCATGACCTTGATAGTACTCTTTTCCATACCTCTGTTTGTAGAGTGTAGTTTATGCTTTCCCTAATGAGTGTAACTCTTTTTAGCAACATGCTTTTGCTTCTATATGTATGCGTGGAAGTTCTCAGAATGGGGTAGCTGCTGATTCAGGAGGGAGGAAGGTTTATTTCATAGAAACATTTTACCTCTGCTGAATGTTTTGCAGCTTTCTGAAGACCCATATCTACATAGCCAACTGCTATTAAACATTGTATGGGTTAAGTTTCAATATAAACCAAACCCAAAAATCCTTTTGGTTTCAAACCACTTTTATATCACTACAGCTTCACAGATTCAAAGCCCCAAGTGACTTGAGCTGCAAATGGAATCAAACCTGTTCCTTCAAGTCTGTATAAATTAAAAGATAGGGTTAATAACTCTGATTTTCATGCAATTAATCTGAATTTCACCTGGGAATAAGAAAGAATAAGAAGTCTTGTCTACTACATCTGGAACTTTCATTTCTCATAAAGGGTTGTTTTTTTTTCTAACTTTCCCCCAAACACTGATTTACAACTTTTGGCAAGCTCCCTTCTTCCACCTCCTACCTGCCTAGAGTCACACATAGTTTGACAATGTATTGGTTCGACTAGGACATGAACAAGCCAGAGTTCAACTGGTCGCATCTGAGAATATCTGGCACTTGAGATACTTGAGATTTCAGTATTATTTATGCCTATAAATTCAAACATACAACTGTGAATTCAGCAGCTGCAGCTTCCCTGCATAGTGAGACCCATCTTCTGGGTATATAGAAGGACCTCGGGAGGTTTGCCATGTTCAAGAACAAGGCTGTTCTGTTTGTTGTGGATGTTTACGTGACCAGATATACTCTGCTGAACAGTACTTGAAAAATATCTGTGGCATGTGCTTCATCCCAACCACTCATTCCCTTTCTTTGACCTGCCCTTTGTGGAGATCATGGAATGTTAAACATTTCTTGTTGGTCTGCCCAGCCTCTGCTTTATTTACACTTCCTCTCCCATTCCCTTATGCTGGGGCACCTTTCAGGATATTTTCTTTCCTGTTCAGTGTAATGGAGTGCTGGTAGGGCCAGATTCTTCAGCAGTAAGGAAGTGGACTTTGGCTATTAAGGCTGGAGTCTGTACCCACTGAGTCTATGTGTAGAGTCAGAGGTAAAAAGTAGTAAAGCAAATTAAGAATTAAATAATGCTTTGTGACTTGCTGACCAACACATCCCTTTTTCTGCTGCTCTGAGCAGAAGTGTTTTTAAAACAGTAGGTAAAAATCAGTTCTGCTAAAACATTTATTCTCAATGTAAACAAGTTCTGGGCTCTTGAAACCCACTAGCTCAGTAATCGCAGAACCATCTCTGCTGCATTTAGCAGAGATTACATAGCAAAGAAAATTCCTTACAGCAGAACAACCAAGAGCCTGTACTTTCAGTCAAATTAGTTTACAGATTTTATTTTAAACCACTATAGTGAAAGTAAACTGTCTGGACACTTATTTAAAAATCAGTCAGGTTTATTCTAATATCAGTAAGACCACTCAGAAGCTGCTTCAAAATAAAATAAAACAAAATTAAACTCTGTGCCACTTTTTGATTCAAATTTCCCTGTAAATATGTGAGATAGATAAAGAATCAAGAGAAAGATGACAGACAGGAAACAACACAGTGTCATCATCCAGAAATTCCCAGTTAAATAAGAATTCATCTTGCAGACTTCAGCTATTGCTTCAGAATTCAGCTAATTTCAAAGCCAAATGTCACCTTATTCCACCTCTTTGTGAGGTGTTGTAATGACAGAGCTGCCATATACCTGTTGTTTATTTCCAGTTTCAAATGCTATATATTTTAAAAGCAGCTACCATCTTTTCTTCTTCTGAGTTATCCCTTCTATTAAAAGCAAGGAAAGAGGAAAGCTGGTTTTGTCAATGAGGCTGCAATAGAACAGTAATTTTAAAGGGCAATCCATAGAAAGGTGTCAGAGAAAGTTCCATAGAAAGGTGTCAGAGAAAGTTCCATAGAAAGGTGTGAGAGAAGCTTTGAAAACTTGTAAAAAGCACTTCTCTTATTATAAGTCTTGTTAAATGTGAGCTCCAGTAAGCCCACCATGATGATGATCTCTCATAATGTACAAGATCAAAATATTGATGCTGCATGGATCATAATCACACCTGAATTAAGTTTTAAAATTCAGACTCTAAAGTCTAAAACATTATTAATATTAGTGGATTAGGTTCTGTTATTTTTATTTATTTTCAATAGAGCTTGCAGAACAAAGCAATCCTATTGAAAGTGAATAGCCAACTGATGTAGGAGCAGGGGTAGAAATGGGGCCTCCCTGTGTCTCCACTGAGTACAAATTAAGTACTTGAAGTATTAAGAAGTCTTCAGCCCAGCCCCTTGTCTGTACTAAATGTTATGCATGCCACTAACTTCACAGCAGATCAAACATCACTTTCTCAAAACAAGACCCTGGCCCAAATTTTGAAAAGTCTGTGGTAAGTATAGATGCCTCTGAATGACTTCATTTAGAGAACCTGTTGAAAATACTAACCTTGCAGCCATGGTAAGGAGCCTAGTTCAATACCCAAAGATGCAGCTTTTGCAAGTGTGGTGTTTAGCTGTGGAATTTAAAATCCAGCTGAAGACCTAAGACTCACAATTATATTTACTAACTTGGTAACAGTGACCCCAAAAAGAGACACACAGGCCAGTGTCACAGTAGCTTAGTATGTTCAGGGCTAAAATACTGCCTGTCTGCCTCAAGTGGTCATGAGGTTTAGATCCAGCTGCCAACTGCCTGCTGAGCTCTGACCTGAGCTTGAACACAGCAAGTCTGTGCCTTAAATCTTAACTAAGTCTTGGTGTGTTTCTTGGTGATAAAGGGAACATTTGCCTGTAGTGAGAGATGCAAAGCAGATCCATAGATTCCTCATCCTTTCATCTACAGAGCAGGATAAGAAGGATCTTTGCAGTGACAAAGGGCTGCACAGTTAATTCATTCATGTGTGCCAGAGGGAAGTCTGAAGGTTTCACGGTGAGGAAAAAAAATGTCTGAAAGATTTGGCCAACAAATAGTGCCATCATATTTTTCCTCACTGCTGAATAGATGATCACCAACATTTCTCACCAATAAAGCTATTATTCATGATCTCAGCAATCTGATGAAAAGATTCTTTGGGGACATCTGAAAATAACTTTGTTTCCAAGGATTTACTGGGAGAGAGGGTAGGAATTCCACGCAAAGCCTATGTTCAAAGTGCTCAGATTCCTTGTGGTTTCTCATCTTCCTGGAGGTAAGCTCATAAGAGAAAAAATGTGTACCAACTTTTATCCACTCATTGCACAAGAATACTGTAAGATCAGGGAGATTTACTCACTAAATGCCAAGAAGTTTATTTAAGGCAAGGCTCTGCCCTTCATGGGGCTACATGAGGCAATGGTGGGGCTGTAGAGAAAGAGTATTCATCACACAAGTAAGGCAGAAGAGCAGCCCCAGCACCGCTTCCTTCTCAGTAGTTATGTGAACACAGAAGAGGGAGAAATCACCAAGTAGGTTATGGAAGCAACCTAGGATGTGGAAACTGGGGGCTAAGCCCCCACTGTGCCGTCAGCTTCTTTGGTGACCTGGGATAAATCATTCAGCCATTTCGTATACTGATCCCAAACTCATCCCAAATGTACAGTGTCTACTGTGTGTCCAAACCTTGAGGGAATTGCTAGTGCCTGGATGAATGCTCTGCACCCATCAAAGCTAGTGGTGGAAATCAGGGTAATGCCACCTCCAGACCCAAAAAAGTGTGCAAATGGCTTAGGGCTGCAAAGGCATCCCGAATAAGTGGAGCAGGAGAGCAGAGTCAAATGGCAACACAGAAAGCAATGCTGAGTGGAGAAAACAGTCACTTGCTCTGCACCCCAGGCATGAGGAGGTGTCCCTGCTGTGGGGTGGCTCCAGTCACTGTCCCCAGAACAGGGCTGTTGTCCCAGCCCTGAACTGGCCTTGGAGTTATTTCGTGCCAGCAGTTCCATGCAGCAAGATGATGTCTTTTGAACCCACAGCCAGGAGGGAAAGAGTAACTTAAAGATGGATGAGGTAATGACGCAGGATAGAGATTTAATTGGCATTATGATGCGTTAGGATTCTCATAGCTCCTGTTGTCCGTGCTGAGTGCCTGGGAGAAGAGGGTTTTCAGTTGCATAGCTGATGAAAGGAACTAAAATAAGAACTGGAGGAGAAAAATCCAGACAGACCCAGTTCTCTCCACTCCTGTCTAAATCAGGAAACAGATGGAGGCTTGCATGGAAGGGGGAACCCTGCTGTTTATATCATGGATGCTCTGGTTTTGATATCTGCAGACTGAAGTTTTTGGAAGCCAGCAATTACAGATCCTCAGTGACAAGAATGGGGCAATCACCTTAGCTGGGAGCAAATGTAACTTTTGCAGTTGCTTTGATAATAAGCCTTGGAAAAGGACCCTGAATAATCCAGATATGAATGACAAAGTATCCATATACTCAACATTAAATTCACATTATAAATACAGCATTAAACAAGCACCAAAAAAAAAAGGCAAGCAAAACAAACCTTATAGCTTTTGCATTTTGTGTTTGTTTGATAAACAGTTCTTGAAGTGCAAGAACTTGTCTCTTCTGTCCTAACAGGGTTTATACTTTATTTGAAAGGCTGCATATCTGAAGCAGTCATTGTGAAATCTTAGATACACAACTTTGTTTACAGAACAATACAATTCCGATAAAGCAGTTCTGCCTGTCCTTTGGGCTAATACTGTTTCAGTATTTGCCTTAATAACCACCTTCAAAGAATGGATTTGATCAGTACTGTGTACTGTTATTATTCTTTTTCTCCCAATAGCACCAAACTGTATGAATACACCAATGCCCAGTTCAACCCTTACCCCAAGACACCATAAATTGTTTTCCAGACCTTTCGTGGCTAAGTTTATCTGCTGCAAGGCCTGGTGTAGGCTTCTGAGATATTTCCTTCCACTTTGCTTACTTGTACCGCTGCACTTTCACAAGTAGCCTGTCATTATCTATTATATAAGCTTAAGCTTCACAGCAAAAACAGCAATACCTGTTCTTTGTCTTTGCAGACCTGACACTCCCCTAGAACATTTGCAGACATTAATCCAAATACGAAAGTATAGAGGAGGACGTAATGAGAGAATACACAGATCTAGTCCTTTCTTTGGGATTGATAAGGGATTGGCCTCAAGACAAAAATTTATCTGAGCTATAACAATCCACACCAGGAAAGTATCAAACCGATTTACTTTTAGCCATGGTTTTGTTTACTAACTCCTATTAATTTGCAGTTAAAACAAAGCAAACCTTATATTACACTAAAAAAGAAAATATTCACAAGCGGACCTTAGTCCTGTTCAAAACCAAGGACAATATCAAACCTGCTATAATTAAGTGGTCAAGCCACTGTGGAGTGTATAATAGAAGCGTTCTTGTCATTATCATTTTGAGGTGAACTAGAACGAGGAATATAAAATTCTGATCACTCTGAAGCATTTGAAATTGAAAGATTAGTGACAGCTCCACAACGGTTTCATAGGAGTGTATTTCATTTTGTGATTAGCCATTTCACAATTTCTTGTATATATTTTTGAATCATCAGATACCAGATGGATGTGAGCAGTCTAGTATGGTAGTTCCTTAGCAATCCTATACACAAAATGAACACATTCATACCTGTTTTTCTGTGCTGGCTGAAATTAAAATACAAAATGAAACAAAAATACCTTTCCAGATAAAGACGATTTAGGAAGTAAAGATGAAGTGATTAGATTTCTAGTTTTAGAGTTTCTCTAAACTTGTACATCAGTCAGATTGGTAGGTACACACTCCAGAGGAAAAAAAAAAAAAAACACAGCAACTCCGACAAAAAAAAGTTATTTAATCTGATTCAGGGTACACAGTTCAATGTGCTTTTTTTTGTCGGAGTTGCTGTGTTCTTAATTGTGTTCAACAATTTAAAATGACATCCAGCAAGACAGGAAAAATGTTCCCTTTTTGCCTCTCAGACCTTCCCTTTTCCCATTTGTGAAAAACTTTGTAAATGTTTAAAATACATAAAATCATTATAGCAGTCTACTGAAAGATAGACTTCATGCTTAGGGAATGGTGTCCCATCAAAAGGTGAAATAAGAGCTGCCTCTGAAGAAAGGAGTTTGTTACTGTATGCATTTGAACTTAATTTCCGACATTAACAGCCTTTTCCTTGCATAAACAGAATCAGGAGTTAATCAAAGAATTTCTAAGTTAAATTCTCAGTTTTCCGTATCAATAAGAGAAATTCTTCCAAACCCACAAGCTCCATATTTTCACTTTGTGTTGAAAGAGTGAAACTGGTAGCCAAACCTCAGTATGGGACACATTCAACAGAACAGCATCCGTTACATGGGTAATAAATTGCCTCCAGAGGAAGAATTTTCCAGCTTTTCCAGATTGCAACAGCAAAGCTCAGGTGTTCCAGAACACTCCTTGGTTTAGATGTTGTGACAAAACTTTACAGATGATAAATCATAACTATTACTTTAGAAAAACTACCTAGCTTTTATTTCTAAGTTACCCATTTGCATTATACCTCCTCATCTCTGTGTACTCAGTCTGAAATACTGCTTTCATTTGCCAGTGTCACTGGTCACCCAGCATTTACAGAGAGCATGCTGAGACAGAGAGATACAGGGAAAGAGTGCAGGAGTGAGCAGCTGCTGGCCATCAAAATGAGCACCCATGATTCATTTTCCAGAGTATGGCAGTCCATTCAGATAACCATCAAAATGAAATGCAAATCCATTTCTCTCTTTTAGATATCTAAATTTACATATCTAAATATTCTCACTGTGATGCTATCATCACAGCAAAATGAGGGAGTGTGATTACAGGCTGTGTGGGCAGATGTGGGCTAGCATCAGCAGACAAGGACAGAAGACACCCAAGAAGAAACATTGGCTTGGCCTTTGGGACATGCTAGAGATCAAAATACATGGCCAGGATTCCTGGAGACTTTTTAGTGCAGTTTCTGGCATGTGCTAATATGTCAAACTTTTGAGTCTTGATTTTTATTGTCCCCCACGCTACTGGATTTTGCTGGCAAGGTAGACCATATAACAACGATACTTTTCTTTTCCTGTGTAGACTTACCAGAAACTGTCATTACTAGAGCTTGAAGCAGGACTCAGGATCTTACTTTGAACATCTCAATCACATTCTTTAACTTCTGTGAGGTTCCTGGCATTAACAGATGCCACAATGTTTGGAAAGAAATTTTTGTGGCACCTTGTTGCTGAGTTGGCATTTCAGGTCAGGTTATACTCTGAACTTTTTTTTCCTGCAAGAAAATGAGCCTCTATCTACATTTCTGCTACCTTAGATTCCACATGTCTTGTCAAATTACCTTCAAATTCACACACTGGAACTGTTCATGTCTCTAAGGTGTAATAATAGCTCAGTAAGAGCAAAAATTTGTTCAGATGACTGCCCTTTGAGTTCCCAGATCAGAAACAAAAACAGTTAAAATCAGCACTTTTTAAATGTACACAAATATATGTTTAGTTTAAAAAGAAAATAAGTTCACACGACATGAAGTTTTTCAACGTGCGAGTTTGAAATGAACTTTTCCTCCTCTCCAGCACATCTGCAGTTCACCACATGCAGACACACAACTTACATTTTTGTTAAAACAGAAGAATGCAGGAAAATAATATGAGAGAAATCATAGCCGCAAATGGCTTCTGTGGAGTCACTGAGCTGTTTGAGAATAACACTTTATCATATTTTTTTTCTGGGCAACTTTTGTTGTGTCCCACAAAGAAGGCCGCCAAAGACCCCACACTCAACAAGCAGTCGTCCTCAGAAAGCCGAGCTGCTGTTTGATATACCAGCCCTTCTCTGGATAATCATAATCTGGTTCAATGGTTTTGTTGATGACCATTTCACAGATATATTTGGTTTTATTGTTCCCTGGACTATACCTCTTCCAAGACCTTGTGTGACACCAAGCCACCATCTGCTGGAACTCAACTTTTAACTCTTCCAGATGCTTGTGCATTGGCCCAGGGTCACCAAGCACTGCGCTCTTTGCCTGACTGCCATGCAAGTGAGAGGTGGAGGCACACAAAATTTGTTAATCCAGCTACAGATCTGCTCAGCAGGAGGATCTGAATTCATTTTTAAGCAGATGGTATTACACTCCAATCTCCTATTTTACGTGCATACTTGAAACCATCAGCTGCTACATTGCAGAGGACAACCTTCTAGGCTACCCCTACACTTCTTCTCACACTACTTCTCTAGTGCTCCCTCAACAAGTGTAACCACTCCCAGCCTCTGAACAGGGGAGAGATCTTGCTGTAAACACTAATAGCCCATAGCATTTCATTCTCCTGGCCTTTTCTTTAATAGAAGTCTAATTTCTGTAATTACTGCTGTATGCAGCACTGCATAATCCCTGTCTTTACAGAATTGTGCCATGCTACTCCTTCCACTTGCCTTCAGCCTGCCACTGCTCTTACCAGGTGCTCCACAGGATGCTGACTCCAGTGTGCTGCTCAGGAAGAAACAGAAAACAGCCCTTTGGAGACACTGTTGTAATTATGTCATAAGAGCCTCCATCCAAAAGAACCTTTTAAAAGCAAAATTTTTGGATGAAAATAGAGAAAATCAGAGCATCTGCTTATGATGCAGTGGATGACTGCTGTAGCCAGGAGAGTGCCTTTAGGTAAAATAGAGAGAGCACACCTTGATTTAAAAAATGCACTGGTCTCTCTCCCCAGTTAGTAGGATGAGACATACATCTGTCACCATTGGAAAACTTGCCTGTACCCTTCTGGTTTGCAGTATGTGTCCAACCCTCCCAGTCTCTATCAGAATCCTCGCCAGTTATATTCCTAGCCAAACTGCAACTGCTCAGGGAAGGCAGCCTTTTAACTGGCTTTTAGCTCTCTGGTCTGCATTTCAATACATGGACTGTATCAGAAGTTATTTTCTCAGATAAAACTATGATATGCACATAAGTAGCCAAGGGTTGACTACTAATCCTCTGCTCTTTCCAATGAAAAATATCTTCCTTCTCCCTGAATTTTTCAACCATTAGTACTTTTGTTACTGTTTTGTTCACAAGAAGGCTCTTGTCATTAGTTTGCAGACTGGTTATCTACATGTTCCCTTGGCTAATAACCAGTCAAGAGCATATTCTAGCTATGAATTCTGTAAGTTTTTAATTAAATGACCTCAGTATGCTCACTCTTTGAAGTTGAATCTATCCAACATCATTAAAACTTACTCACATGCTATTACTTTGGTATTAAAATCTACTGAATACCTCTGAAAGTCTTTCATTCTTCACCCTTAGCAAGAATTGTAATTACCTTACTATAATAATAATAATAAGAAACAACTTAGTCTGCCAAAATTTGTTTACTTGTCCATCCCAGCAGGGTAGCTCTCACTATTAAACACATTTTTCCAATTCGCTAGCAATATAACAAAATGAAAAATTGTATTCTTAAAAAACACAGTAGAACCACATAACTAACATGAAAATGTTTTGCTTCTGACAGTGTAGATAATACTTTTTTGAATAAGTGCTTTTGGACTTTGCAGTAATGTTGACAGACAATGTAATACTGGTTTGATTGTTTTTTTCTAGGATAATATTCTAATTTGATTTTAGTGCTTAGTAAATGCTGGATTGTCTTCCCTTTGAGACTTAAATCTCCAATTCATAGTTAATGAAGCATAGGCAATAAAGTTCCTATTCATAGCTAATGAAGCATAGTCAAAAACAAGGCAAAAAGCCAATCTTCACAGGTAGCTAGGAAATAAAAGCAAAGCAAAACATTCTCTAAATTCAGAATTCTTTGAAATTACCTTGACCAGTTCCTATGATACACTAAAGTCAGTGTGCCCTAGCTGTACATTGGATGGCGTGCCTGAATGCTTAAGCAAGTTTCAGCTGAGTTGATGGGTTTTAAGCATAGTTTTAAATGCTTCAGCTAAGACTCCAGGCTCATTTTATATGGGTCTCCTATAACTCTGAGGCATCATTAGCCTGAAACAGGCTCAAATAGAATCATAGAATCATCTAGGTTGGAAAAGACCTTGAAGATCATCCAGTCCAACCATTAACCTAACACTGACAGTTCCCAACTACTCCATATCCCTCAGTGCTATGTCGACCTGACTCTTAAACACCTCCAGGGATGGGGACTCCACCACCTCCCTGGGCAGCCCATTCCAACGCCCAACAACCCGTTCTGTAAAGAAATGCTTCCTAATATCTAGTCTAAACCTTCCCTGGTGCAACTTGAGGCCATTCCCTCTTGTCCTATCGCTTGTTACTTGGTTAAAGAGATTCATCCCCAGCTCTCTGCA
>NW_020799097.1:89433108-89462142 GCF_003259725.1 Athene cunicularia
CCCCCAGGTCCCTCTCTGACTGGCAGCTCTCCAGCCACTCCTCCCCAAGCCTGTAGCGCTGCTGGGGGTTGTTGTGGCCCAAGGGCAGCCCCCGGCATTTGGCTTTATGGAAACTCCTCCAGTTGGGCTCAGCCCATCTCTCCAGCTTGTCCAGGTCTCCTGGTCTTGTCCAGACCCTCCTAAATATCTGTTCTAGGAGTCAGAAGCAGTATTGTACTGAGCACTGGTGTTGTATACCCCATTGCTATTACTGCAGGGAATTTTATGCAAGTATAATAATCTGTACTCTTCCACAAATGGATTATTCTTTTTGAATGACTTCTCCTCTATTCCCCCAAATATTGTCCTAAATAGATGAAACAATTGCAGGTGAGACAAAACTTCTGTTAGGTATATTATTTTATAGTTCTATTATATATGCCATATGCAGGAGAGATATTTGCCATCATTGTATACTGTGACTAAATTATATATTACAGCACAATTGTAATGACTCTAAGAAACTCAATTTTCCCTGACTGTGAACAGTCCTCTGGGGTAAAATTACCTGCTCATTAAAACATAAATAGGCAATGCTAGTGAATATTCTTCAGCTTCATAAAATCACACTTGATAGCACTGTTGATTGAAGTGGGCATTACGTATGCTTTTTATTGACTGCCCTCTCCCTGCAGAGCCCCAGATGGCATTCCTGTGGGCTCCTTCACCTTGGAACAGGAGGGCATGTAGGCCTGTTGAAAACTGAGAGGCAGATCTGCAGTCTAACAGAAGGATATAATGCTGTGTTGAGCAACAAAATTGCTAGTTAAAAATCAATGAATATTTGTTTATTGAATTCTGGCTAGTAAAGATTATGGAATACTCTACAAGTAGTCCAGACTTGGTGCTTTAGCCATCACTCAAAATACAAATTTCTGACTTCATTTTCTTCCCAAAGGCAGTGTTTTTCATAACCTCCCAATAGAATCTCCTCAACCACTCTCTTATTAATGCTGTACTAGAAAATTGTTCCAGTTGCTCCTATATCATGTCCATCTACAAAAAAACACATCTGTCCCTAGGACACAGCTGCAATTACCCCGAGTCATTAGCAGTGTTCAGGTACCTGTCAGCAAGATATCGTAGTTGAATTACTCAGAAATTTGGACTTTGCTGGGCTCCTGCAAACAGGTGACTGGATGGTTGGTTCTTCTTGTTTCCTCTGGAAAGTCATCCACTATTTCATGTTTAAAACAGAGATGAAGTGATATGGGATACAGCTACTAGCACAACTACTTCACTGCTACAATAATGTGATTTGCTTACTGAGCTGTAGGAACCTACCCATCAGCATAGTCTTCTCTCAGGGTTACCCTTTCCATCTTTTCAGTGACAGCTTCAGCAGTGGAAGTAGCTTTCAATAGAGCTGGGTTATGTTCACCGCTGATGATATGTGAGTTCCTCTGAAGGGATGCATGAAGTGGATTCTGGACTGGAGTCAGAGATCTGCACCCCAGTGGCTGTGGATTGCAGCTAATTCCTTGCAGGCACAGGCTGGGGCAGGAGGGTAAACTCCTCCTTTCAGGCCTTACCACAAGGCAGCTGAGGAGGTGGGGAGACCCTGGCTTGGCTGGGCCGCTCGCATGGGGCAAGGACCAGCTAGGAGTCATTTTCCTTCTGCATATGCATCCTCCTGGTGCACAGATGTCCCCATGCAAACTGAAGGTAGGAGTCTCGGCACTGAATTATTTATAAAGGCCCCTTGCCAGGAGTTTTTGGCATTATTAACAGGACATTACATTCCTTTCATTGTAGTTCTTGGACAAGTTTGTTGATATGCATGGAAAAATCCTGTCCCTCATGTGTGCATGTGGGAGGCATGTTTTACTCTTCCTTAATTTTATTCTGGGTTTTGCTACTCTGCACTTGCATACAGAACACCGTATGGTAGTACCAGCAAAAGATACGTGGTACCATGGGTAAAGCACTGAAAGGGAAGGGAATAGGAGCTAAAATTTGTTACTACTGTAGGCCACATGCTCAGGTATTAACTCTCAGAGTCCTCCAAAGCTATCTTTGATTGTCCTCAGACCAAGGAATAACACCTTCCTTTAATGTCAAGTTTTGACTTGTCCCTGGAGGATGGCAGACATGGCAGTTTTGAATTAGCCCTTTGAATTGTACTTGAAGACCAAATTGTAACACTGACTAACGCACTGAGTTGCAGCCCTTAGAAGGAGATATGATTATCATTACATCTGCAAGTCCCAGCCAAATTTCAGCTCCAGCACTCCAGCTGTGGTGTTTCATTGTTTTATGCTTCTATCCTTAAGTTGTAGGATTTGTTCTACCTCAGCTATAGATGCTACTAGGAAATTATTTGGTGCACATTCTACTCCCTGTCATCCAAGACAAACACTTGTCGAGGCTTTCATTTCTTATAAATGGGAACAAGTAGTTTGTGTTTTGCCAGAAGTGTGATGCTATTAACGTCTTGCAGAATCTACAAGCAACTCACTCGCCCATATGTTCACCAAACTCACTTCAGCTCTATCTGGGCATCCTGGATCTGTTTAAGAGCCATCTGGAATAAAACATTGCCAACTTCTGATCTTTGGTTAAGTACGGTAGCAACTTTCTGAGCTCATAGTTGCTAAAATGACTAAATTTGGAAACACTATAAAATTGCACTGCAACAGAGGAGATTGTTGAATGTTTTATATCCCCAAAAGCATATTCCAGTGTTTTCTTTTAGTCTTTTTAAAGAAGTATATAAATAGTAAACAGCTTGATCTGCATCAGTTCCAGAATAACTTTTTGGGGCAATTTTTCTATCATTTTAACTTTTTATGAATCTGTCTTTGCCCATTCTTTATCCAGTTGCTTTTTCGAAAAGCATTACCAGCATTTGTCTTTTCAAGCCTTTGTCTCCTTAACCTCATTTATAATCCAGTGTTGTTTTACCCATGGTCTGTTCAATCCCTGACTTCTACATTAAACTGTTGCCCACACACATGGCCATTTCTATCAGAGCTAGAGTCATTAACTTTGGAAGATGTATCAAGTTCTTGTATTTCCTTTGGAAATAACATCTTCCAAAAAGATTTACAAAACCCGCAAGCCTGAGATGGCATGGGGAACTACAGCTTGCTGGAATACCTAGCTACAGCTAGTAACTGAGTTAACCTTTCTTTAGTAACTGGAAGCATTTGTGTTTGCAACAACAGCATAAGCAAGAACTGGGGCTAAATGAGATTTTACCTAAATTTTGTTCTCATGAAGCCAAACTGACAACTTTGAGACATCTTTCAGAAGGTGTTGCTGTCAAAATAGATACTGCAAAATGTTAATTTTGTTAACATTTTGCTGATGTTGCAATTAAGTATAATGTTAATTCCAAAGTTTTTAAGATGAAAAGGTTGTGAATAGTTTATATAGAAAACCCTTTTATCAATGGATTTCTATTGACCTAGATGACTTTGAGTTCAACTCCCATGTTGAGAATATACTTTTCTCTCTGTACTGCTTCACTGAGCTGTTATGAATCTGTGAAGATAAAGCTGTAGATTAAAAAAACAAATACCTTGGACAGGCTTAATGAGTATTTATCCCAATGTGACATTCTTTTATGCCATTTTTCTCTGTTCTTATTTCATGTTCAGAAACACCAGGGACAGCTCATTGATGGGTATCTGGAATGCCTTTGGCACACCATCTTTTGTCAGTTAAATTAATACTGAAAATTGGTCCTGAACACTATTCAACTTAATGAATATATTTTAGGTCTCACTCAGTAGCTGTGCTTGAATTTGGGTTTACTCCACTGGCAGAAAAGGCATCAGAGGGAAAAGTTCCTCTGCTGCAGAAAATCAGTAAGTGTTTTTGATGTCCGTGAGCTGCACTGATTTACAGTGTCTACAAGGTGTGATCCAAATTTTGTTTTCCTTTTTGTTTTCATGTCCCTGTTTCTGAAGACAATAGAGACTGTCAATAAATCCAGCACCAGATCTGCCCCACTGAAGGAGTATGTGGAGCTGCTCTAGTCAGAGGGGTCAGAGCTTGTTTATCTAAAGTTTTCTTAAAAAATACAGTCATCCCTCCCTCTTAATCAGTTTTATATTTAAACAGGAGTATTGCAAAATTTGAGAATAACAGTCCAAACCTGTTCAGGAATGCCATTCTTAAAGCACAGACCTCAGGAAATACATACTGTTCTCAGTAACCTGGGTTAATATCTCCTTACATTTCCCGTAGATTTTTTCCCTGTCCAGATAACCTCATCTTGTGTTTTCATCACCTCATGAGTTTTGTTTTGCTCTAAGCTGTGTTTTGGTCCCTGGCCTCCATTATGCTGTTGTTAGGGAACATGTACAACCATTAGCTCAGTTGCACAGTTTCTAAGTTGCCTGATTTGTACTATGTTTCTTATAAGAATCAAAATCTATTTAAGCACCAATTCAGCCAGGCTAGTCTTTAGATTTGCTATGTATGGACAGTCTCTTGGAGGATTTTACTTGTTTTCTTCATTGCTGACACTGTCTCAAGGGCTTGCAATGCCCAAGTGGTGGATAGGGAAAGTGCCAGTAGATGGTGCTGAAGAACACGCAGCATATTCCCAAACTTCGGTTGTTGCTCCCAGCAACTGGCTGCTGGTATTAGAGCACACACAACTAAAGAAAAAAGCAATCTGAATTTTCATCTTGTTAGGGCAGATTAAAAACGATGCTATTTTCTTGCAGTGTTGAGTGTTGGGTGGGAAACTTTTAGCAAAAGGGGAGAAAAACTTTGACATCAAAGACATGTCATTCTCTTCACTGAAGGAAGACCTTATGTTAGAACCTTCTCCAAACTCTTCTTGCTTTAAAAAAAAAAAAAATCCATATTTTCTCATGTTTTTTACTCAACCACCGCTGCTTCCTTTTTCATTTCTTTATGTCTCATTCCTGGATATGGGACTGCTAAGCATGGAGCATCCACTGTGCACAAAATCACTTTGAGAGATTCACTTCTGTGAACAGTCAGGAAATACAAGTCCATGTTGGTCAGATCCCCATCCCTTCCCACTAAATTAACAATAAAACTCCTAGAACATGGTCTCTCATCTTTTTATGGCTTTCACTTTGTGGCCTGGTCAAGCTAGGGACACTGTAAATTTTCATCCTGTACTGAGTTGAAGGAGACCTTCACTTGGATGAATAACAGATAACACCACTTTATTTCAAAACTAGAAGCCTTGAGGTAGGAGGGTAGGTTTTGGGTGTGGATGAATGGAAAGGTGGGAAAGGAACACACTTGAAATAATTTAGATTGGTAGTGGCTAAATACATAAATCCAGTGAATGTGATTGAGGCCATTTAAATGGATGACTCTTGCCTTGTCTTTTGCTGTATCAAACTTCATAACTAAGACATTAAGGGGACCAATTTGTCTGTCTGTGTCTGTTTTTATCCCAATCATTCTGAAATTAAGGAAGCCAGAAATACTACCAATAAAATATTCAGCTCCATGAAACCTTCCTGTTGTCATTTAGGGCATGGGCTCATTTGGCAAATTTACATCAGTTAATTTCAGAAAATTCATCTATGCCTGTCTGCCAGAGCTGGCCCCCCACCGGGGAGACAGCACAAGGGAAAGTGTGTCATTACCTCCCTAACAACCTACATACTGGCTCAATAGCACAAGTTCCTCTTTACCAGCAGTTTAACACATTACTCGGGTTTATGATATTGCAGATGAGACCAAGGCACATGTGTATTTCTACTCCATGGGGGACAATATCTGACAGATTCCCCAAAAACTGTCTTTGTAGTATAAATATGTCAAAGGGTTGACAGTTCCTAGACAGTTTTCTGCACTGCCTTCATTTCAGAAGACATGTTCAGTTGTAGGAGTGAGGATTAAGAGAACAGATGCACAGCCAAGGAAGCCTCTTGTTTAACTACTCCATGTGAAAAGATCCAGTTCCACCATGCTTTTTGCCTGCTGGGTGAAGGGCCGTGCACAGCTGCTCTCCTGCTCCACCACCTGCACTAAGCATGCTGTGAAGTACAGAGGTCTTAATCGAGCCTTAGACACACCTGCAGTGCTTTGCTAGAGGATTCCTGGGTGCCAGGGCAGTGAGGGTACCTAATACTGAAATGCTGTATTTCAGCATGCAACCTTAAGGTCTTGGGATATCTCCAGAGTGCTTGGGGGGTGTGGTAGTGTTGCACGTGGCTCCTAGTACTGTTGGGAATGGCACATTTCCCAGCCCAGAACCTGCAGCCCTCCTGGAAAGGCTCCTCTAATGCTTGACAGTGATTCATCCGCACCACCCACATCTGGCAACCTTTCTATGTAGTTCTGCATCTGCAGTATTCATACCGTTATCCTTCATCTTACAGTCAAAAGGAGGGGAGAACTCATACAGGCCAAAGACCAGACCTGCAGACTAACAGCCTCACACATTCATCCCAGTTTTGTAACTGCTAAAATGCCTAGGGATTTTGGAAAACATTTAACTTTTGCTTTGAAGTGAAGAAATTTCTATTTCAGCTTTTGTCTAATGAAAGTAACTTAACTTATTCTGTCAGAAATAGTCCTCTGGATGTATGAAAGTTTCTGTTTCTCTCCCTTTACAGTGCATAGTTTGTAAGAAAATTCTGTAGTGGGAAAAAGCATGGTCTTGTCCAGAAGCCCAGCCCATTAATAATGCACAAAGATGCACTGTATTCTGCCAGGCAAAAACACCAGACAAGCTGGAAGCCAATATGGAAATATTTAATGATTTTTTCAGTAGAAGTGCCAGCTACTGTATTTCATTAAAAGGGAGGCAGATTTTAAACTAAATAACACATAGGTTTTGTAAAATGTGGGTATCATAATTTACAATGAGAATAATTTGGGTTTGGGTCACTGTAGTCACTGAAGATAAGCTGTTATTGAAAAAATGAACAGATTTTCATAAATAGTAGCTCAAAAAAATGTCTCTGGAGAAAGCTCAATATATAATTTTTCTTAAATTTATATATATGTGCTCTGATCATGTTCTCATTTTATAATTTATATAAAAACTCAGGTAATAACATGAGGAAGTTTGGTATTATTAAGGAGGAAAGAGTATATTTGTTTGAGTTTTCTTTCCTTGAATGGATTTTAGAAGATACTGTACTTTAGCTAGGAAGATCTACTGAGAGCTTTTCTGATCTTTGGCAGTAACAAGAGATACAGAGAAACCGAGCCAATACTGTAACTCAGAGTTACAACAGTAATCTGAGTTCAAGTTATAAACTGTACTGGGTTGCATGTATTGCCGCCAGAGAGATACTGTTCCAAATAGCAGAGAGGAAATCTGTGGGAATTCCTTGGGTTGATCAGATCCCTGGATAATCAGTAGGAAGTGATGATAAAATACTATCAAGCCAAAAGAGTCATATTTTGTATCTGCTTTCCACCACTGGAAGTGACCAGGTGATGGAGCACAGTGGCTATTGGAGTTACAGAGCCAGATATGTTTGGCTTTTAGAGCATATAGGATGTGTCTTTAGAACTTGATCTCCAAATTTCACCTTGCACTTCTGCATGTGCATCCACAAATATACCTTGAAATGTGCTTGTGCAAGCAGTCATATATCCCTGTATGAAAGACTTCTCAGTAATACATGGAATGATACTGCCTGCATGATTTGGCTTAAGTCATATAACCAACTGGTATAATGTTACATTGAAAATTAATCCATACACCTTTCTAACTGGAGGCAAGTCTCTCTAAAATGGAGGATAATTTTCTTTCCATTGATTCAATGTTATCCTACCTGTTTCCTGTGTAAACCAAGTGTACCTTTTATTTTTAATGTGCATTCTTCTGTTATATCTCAAGTACACTTCTGGGTTCCAAATATGAGTGTGATACTCCTGAAGATGATTTTAGTTCCTCTTCATTTCTCTCAGCACATTTATTATATAATACATTTTGCACTTTGGGAAAAATCACTCTTGAACACTCTGAAAGGCAAAAGTTATAGTTCCAGGTTAACATGTGTCAAACTGATTTGTCTACAAAAATGAAATAGGCATGTGGAATAAAGGAAGAGGATTTCCAGGCAGCCAAGTGTCATGATAACTGAGTGACTTATAGTGTTACCCAATCTTAGGGGCACTAATGCACTACAAGATAAAATCCCACCCTTCACAAGTCTCAGGAAATGCATATTATATGTGCTTCACAATCTCTGTCTGATTTACTGCTGATACTGTAAAGTGCTCTGTAATCTACATCCAGGCTCCAACTGTTCTTTAGGAGTACCATCAAGGAAATTAGCATTAATTAGATAGAGGAAAGATGAAAGACTCTAGGAAGCATTTAGGACCCAGTAATCATGTTTCCTAAAGAGAGAGACTGAGCGTGGTCAAATAAAGCTGCTGAGTGATTAGGTCAGAGGTTTCTGCTTTGCAAGGGCCAAATGCAGTGAAAATCGCTGAGCAGTCAGAGCTGAGAGGGGAGAGCAGCTCCACACTCGCTATTTCCATCTGAGCTTGTTCCCTCTTCCTTTCCTGCCTGCCCTTACCATAGCCATGGCCACAGGCTGTGAATTGAAGGCATCCCCCTCTGGCCCAACTTGGCGTTCCTCCGTGAAATGCTTTGGTCACGTTTAATCTCTGAGGTGTCCAAAACCTGGAAAGTAAATAGTAGAAGTACTGAAATAATTGCTCTCTACTGGGGTTGTGTTCTAGTGGTTTAAACTGCAGCATTTTTCTGTTCTCAGTCCAGCTGCAGCCACCAGGCTGTATGTAGCTGTACGGAATGGTGAACAAACTGAGCGACAATTCCCCAGAGCTGTGACTGCAGCAAGAGGGGAAATATACATGTACATGCAACAAGGCTTTTGTCAACAGTTAGTTCTTTAGATTGTGCCTGTAGAGGTATACAAGCTCTCCTATCACCACAGAAATTATCAGCAAGCTGGACGTATCCTGCAAAAAGGACTCCAAGGTTTAGTGAGGGTCAAAGGGATGTAGTAGCCCAGAAGTAATATTGAGAGCAGAAGAAAGGAGAAAAATAACATTTACAGACTGAGATAGCTTGTGTGAAGTAAGTATCTTCTACTCAACGTAAGTGACCTGAGCTGGAGATGTGTCTGAATGAAGAGGTAAGGGTTTGGCTTTCAGGTCCCTGCCTTGGCATTGGTTCCCAAAGTGTGCCCACACCATCTGTAAAGCTATTGTATTTCTGACATGGGGTGTCATAATTTCAGAAAGGCAGAGGTAAGATTGTGCTGTAGAGATGATGGGTGCCTTGCTTTCATAGTCTTTGTTCTCCAGAATTTACATTTGGAGCAATGCAGTGTACTCCATCTGCCTTACCATGTGAGGAGCCTGATGACACTGCAGACTGATATTAGAGTATGATTCATGTCCAGAGACCCACCACCACTTGTGGAATCCCTTCCACTTGTCTGGAAGTGCACAATGAATGTAAAATGTCACACTTCTGACTAGAAAGCAATTTATCTTCACCTTCTTTTGGCGGAAGCAACCACGTAAACTCTCAGAAAATCCAGTCTGCAGACTTCAGGGTCAGATAAATCAAATTCAGTCAGTAGTTGATTAACTAAAAATTACCATTTATAATGCAGGTTAGCTATTGAAAAGCTTTGTTCACCTTTACTCTGTTATATGAAAGTATCAAATTAATTGCCAGTGGAAAGACAATGTGCTCAGAAAATTGAAGTGTGATCTTCACCACATCATGGAATCAGCATCTGATGTCAGGTAAATCTGATCCATCCAAATTACTCCGTGCATAAAATGGAAGTCACTGCTACATCAGAGGGGATAAATTAGTAGATCAGTGATAATCAGTAGATAATTAGTTGATAATCAAATGTGCTTTGAATCAAAAAATGCTAAATATTATCAGTATTTACCTCTACAGTAGGATATGACTCATCCTTCAATTTCTAACTGTTCACGTAAGTATATAATTTGATGTCAATATTTTAATAAAACTTTCATTCTGATTTTATTGGACAGAAATAAATGAGCCCTCTAGCGGACATAGCTTTGTCCAACAACAAGAATGTGACAAACTTTAGCACCAATCTTCCCAAAACAAAAAACGCATTTCCATTACAATTTTAAAATCTGATTATCTGATTCCTTCCCCACTGTGTGTAAGTTAAGCTAAAATGTTGAGGCTGGCGTTGGGTATACATCTGGAGCAATGCCTCTTTTTCTGAATGGATTCAGTGGCATTCAGCAGGGTTCAGCTGCGGAATGGGATTTTATGGGTATTTTAGCTATCTGTGGGCTTGCAATTTTAATCTGTATGAATGGCTCTGACATGTTGGGTGATGTGTGCATACCAGCGCCACACAGAGTCCTCTCCAAATCACTAGCAGTCAACATCCATAGCTCCTCATAAGACTTCGCAATGAACAGCAGATCTGATGGACAGACTGTTTTGTACATTTATGTTTTATTGAGTATGTCTTGTGCAACATATTGATGTCCAAGGTGGTAGTTTGAGAAACTTCAGCCAGCAGAAATTGGTATCAGCTGTTGATGGAGGAAGTAATCTTGCTCTGGCCTGAGCCATGCTTACCCTTGCCCAGATTATCTATCTCCTACCTGGTGCCAATCCAAGTACTTGGGCAGCCACAGGGTGAGTTGGAGAACTGATATGGCTGAAAAAGAATGATACTGCCATAAAAGAAGCCCTACCACACCCAGAGAAGGGGACATGAATCTGGGGTAAGCAGAGGGAGAAAGACAGCACTGGCAACTTAAAACATTTCTCCAACTAAAGCTGAAAAGATCTGGTTCATGTATGGGAAGTAGCTTAGCTGCAATTACCACAGGGCTCTTTGAAAGACCATTTATCCTGCTGAGAGCCTTTATTAGACAGCTTCAGGTGGAAAATGTGTTTAGCTTATTCTCAGAACCCTTTCACTGAATTAGGAAGTACAGGATAAACATATCTTGTGCCAGAGGTGCAAAGTTTGGTTTGAGAGTTTCACAAATATCAGGTGTTCCTGAATCATGAATGCCAATTTCAGTACACGTAGGGGGCTAATAACACCCAGTGTGGACCACGTGAGGCCTAAACAAATTGTATGTTACTGCTGTTTAAAGACCCTGGAAATATATTTATGTATGTATATATACATGTGCACACATATATGTGTGTATGTGTGTGTGAAAAAACAAGTTATATGATTAAAAGATTTTCAAAGAATATGTACAGGTTCATTAAGGGAAGAAGAAATCCACTGCAAAGAGAAGGGATTTCTCAATATAATCATAAAACTCATTTATGATGATTCCACAAATCAGTAAGACAAGTGTCTAAGAAGGATCTGAATTCTTTATTTAGGTACTGCCAAATGAATGCAAGTCTGCTGAAGTACGGCAATCCTTCAATTGGCTCCAACCAGCCTTGAATTAGGGCTTGAATTTTCAGGAGGCAGTAGGGGATGGGGGACACATCTCATTGCAACAGCTGCTAATGCTGAAAGTCACAACAATTTTCGTCTATCCATTTGAAGAATAATGTAGCCAGTTGCTTCCCCATGTATTTGAACGTAATTCACAATAAATATGCCTAAAATGTGGAGACTGTTAATGTACCACTCATATTCCGTATTGAATGTTTCAAGTATAGAGTTTATCGGAAAGTAGCAAACTGTGCAGTGGTTTTCACATCTATTCTCTAGTTACTGTATTTTTCAAACCTGGATGGTTTAGTAATGTTTGTATATAACATAAAGGCACTACAAACATTTGTGTTTCTGAATTATACACAGTATTAGAAATCCTAGTTCACCCATCTGCCTATTTTCATGGTAAGCATGGTGTATACAACATTCTAGATACAATGAACTGGAAATTTAAGATAGATTGTTTGGAGTTTTAAACCTTTTTTCAGTCCACTATTCATTTCTCATTCAGATTTCCTCACTATGGTTTCAAGTACATGCAAAAATGCAAGATCTATACTTAAAATTACCAACTTCATTTTGCAAACCAGACACTGATTTTTTTGACAGTTTCTCAAGCCCTTTGTAGCCAGACTACTATATCTTTCCCCCTGCATCACTTTAAATGTCCTTATATATATCTGGCAGGGGAGGAAAGCCAGAAAATTTTGAATGATGTTACAATGGCAGTACAGCTGCCAACATTATCTTTCACTCTAAGTCCTATGTCATTTATTATGTTTCATAAAAACCTAGTTCCTATAATTCTGTGCTGCAAAAAGCATGCACACATGGTACTATTAAATAAGTTCTAAAGATACAAAAAAGATCAAGAAAAAAGAAAAAAGAGTACAGCATTTATTTATTTTTTTTAGTACTGTGATTTGTAGGCTGACCTCAAGGCTTGACTCCTGTTTTGCAAAATGTTGGGACTGGTAAGGTTAAGTGAAGAAATACAGTACCTAGCTTATGCTTAAACAATATTAAGACTTCATATTGGCTATAGCTAATATGTGTATGTGTAAACAGACACCATTTTAATGAGAAAGCTTGATTAATTTAATGCACATATGGCATGATTCTTACTTAGAAATAATTTCGATTTGAGTAAAACTGCACAGAAACTGATGATATGTCAGAGAGATCTGCTGAATGTCCAGGGACATAGTGAACTTTTAAGGAGAATGAAATACAATATCATGTGCTGGTTTTAGAACAAGGTATTATGCAGACTAAGTAGAAGGTCACACAAAGTGTATCTAACATCAAGGAATAAAACCAGCATCAGCATTTTTATAACTTAAAATCTTATGATATGGGAGAAACTATCTTATTATTTTTGGATGCCTGAGTTCTGCAATTGCATGAAATAAACTGCATGGTAAACCAGCTCCTGATAAAATTTTAACTGGTATGATCTGTCTGTTATTCTGACTGCTTTTACAGATCCCAGAGTAGCTTAGTTGGGAAGGGAATTGGTGTGTTATAAATGCAGTTAATATTTTAAATAAAACATTTTAGTCAAACAAACGGACTAAATTCCCTAGGATTTATAATCTTGGCAAAAGATTATTTTACTTTTTTAATGTTTATCTTTGTTTCTATATTATATTATTTCTGGAAAAGAATGGATAGGGAACCCCTTCTTGACTGAAAATTCAGAATGAGAGAGTTAATGAAGCAAAACCATGTAATAAGCATAAACGCAACCACCATTAAAAGGTAAACATATATTTGAAAAGCTCACATATATGGAAATGCTACCAGCAGGCCTATCTATGTACACATCTATCCCATACATCTATAAGCAAAGGACATTGCACAACCCAAAATGCAGGGCTTTTTTTTTTTTTTTTTAACTCTAGCTCACTCACCAAGCACCAGACAAGCACATCTTCAGTGATGAGAAAGCCACGGGGGTGGCATGTGCATTTTGCATAGAGGGCTGCATTCCATTCATGCACTGAAATCAAAGCTAAAGGGAAACTGGAGTTCCTCAGGGCAAGAACCATAACTTCTAATTACCAAAGGTAAAAGATAAGCTGGGAAAAAAATATTCTTTCAGATATGTCTAAAATTATGATGTGTCTTAGAAATATTTATCTTTCTTTCCATAAGTGAACATTCTTCTGGTAACTTGAAGTTTTTCTTGGACTGTTATTGCTGTTTCACAATGATCTAAGGGTTTATTTGTAGTCTTAGTTGTGCTTATGTAATTACATAAATCTAAAAAAAATAGAATGTCTGATTATTCTAAATTCCAATTAAAATGAGTCAGTTGAAAAAAGGAACTATACCTCAGTGTTTCAGCTACACTTCAGAGGATCATATATTTCTGTGCCCAGCAGGCCACAGAATGAATGATCTTGTCACAGGAGATCATCAGTAGTTCTTTGAAATCCCAAATATAATTAATGTCTAATGTGTATTCACAAATATACTAAGCCACAAAAGGCAGCAGTGTCCAAAATCTCTGGTAGTCTTGAAAAAACCCTACAGCTGGGTCGAGTAAGAAACAAGACTACCTCTGCTGAGAGCTTGTCTCTGAGAAAGTACTCAAGAAAGCCAAGACTAATTAACTGAAAGTATGGAATTAAAATTGATTAAATAGCTATTCTCATGCAATTGAGAATAGGACCAGCTGAAATCTACCACAGATGCTTTATCTCTGTGTGGCACCGCCATAGATGCTTCTGGGATTTCCTAGCCCTACTGCTCCTCCACAGTCACCCTGCAACACCAGCCCAGTAATTAAAGCTGATTCTTCCTTTGAGTGTCAAACTGATTGCACAGGTCCAAGGTGGCTGTCTAATGCATGTGGGGTATATCCTGTGCTTGCCAAACCACCAAGCATTGTGTGAGTGAAGTATATATCCATACTGTGTGTCCACACTCTGTGGTTGTCTTTGACCTCTGTATACAAGCCAGGTCCAAAACTGTTAGTTCATGTGTCAGTACAGGGCATATGCAAAACAGCTTCTGACCTTTCACCAAGAACTAGTCTCTAGGAAAACTGAAAATCTCAGACAAATATAGAAAGTGATCAAAATTTGCCCAAGCAAGATTTCCAGGCAGGAAGAGGGCACATACTGGTAAACAGAAAGCAAACAACAAACTAGGGATTGTGCCAGGAATGGCAGTTTTGCTGTATCATTCACAGCTGTTAAGGCAATGCTATTGCTGTTGGAAAGTATGTAAAGAGCAATTTTTAAAGTCCTTCTGCAGAAGCATTTCTTTCTACTGACTAATCACATCATGTAATCAAAAGTCTGTATTATATATTAATGACTAGAGCTGGATCAAGATCAATTCAGATTCATTGCATAATTTTCTATGATTACAGTTCATTTTTTTTCTATTGCTCAGGTCAGAAAAGTCTTATTAAAGATATAACTATAATTTCTCTTGTTTAGGAGGAATGAGACATGCTGAGAAATTCTCTCAGTAGTTGTTCATGACAAAACCCAAACACCTTACAAGATAATGTGATAAAAATACAAAACATTTTTTAAATGCACACTGTTTAAAAGGAAACACGATTTGAATGACTAGAAGTGTAATGTATTGCCAATAGAGTGAGCTGGATTTTGTAGGTGGAGTCCTTTGCAGAGCACAGTGGATCTGACTCTAAACTTTTCCAGGTTACAAACTGAGTAACAATAGCTCTCATCTTTTGCACATGCTCTCTCCCCTGTGCTCCACAAGAATCTCTTGTGGGTGAGAAGTCCCTAAGCTTTTGGCTGGCTGCCAGTCTCAGGATGTTCACTTTCTTTTTCAATGTAGGCTAGAGGCAAAAACGGCAAAAAAATGTAGGCAAACATTCAAGATAGCTCTTAGTACTGGATCCCACTCACTAGTGTGCTATTGTGTTTGGACTGCTAAAAAAAGGAACCAAGGCAGAAAGTCGAAGCAGATCAGAAATCACTGTATTTCCATACCGCACTAAGTACTATATGATGCCATGAGGAGTTTGGCTACCATGACCTTCTCATTTGGAGAAAACATTCTCCATCTAGTAGGAATTTGCTGAATGTTGAGTACCTCCCTATTAATTTTGAGTATCAGGGCCAAGAAATGTGCACCTGCAGATCCTGATACACAGCTGGAGCAACATTCCAGCAGGTTCCTGCAATGACTCATCAGCTCTGATCCAGTTCATCCCTCCAATTAATGAAAAAATAATACCTTCAAAGTCCAGTTTTAAGCCTTTTATCTAGAACCACTTAGCCATTGCTAAAAATAATGAATGACTTCCTCTAATACACATGGAGAATCAGGTCATTTACAGAGAACACTATAAAAGTATATTCGTCTTCACTTAAAAGCTGATTTTCATGTCAGTGCCTTAGTTTAGTCTGTTATATTAAGGACTTGCTTTTAAACAAAAAGTACAATGTTATCTACTTAGTGCAGACTCTTTTATTTCCTCTCTTATTAATGAATTTACAAAATTATCCAAATATAAGGTAGAAGAAAATCTAGACATATATGTTTTGGAAAAGAAAACAGATATTAAATAATCCTTGTCAGGCTAAGCTTTTGGTTTGCACCTTCTTCAAACTAAACTATCAACAAACACAGGATAGATATGAACACTACAGCTTTTCTTATAAATATCTGAGATCCAGTTATTATCACTGATATTTTTGCATTATGGCTCCCCTGATACCTGTGGAGTTTCCTTTTGATTTGCACTACACTTAATGAAAGTAGAATCAGCCCCTTAAAAGATCATAATTTTATGAGAATTTGGCCTGTCAGCATATCCTTTTTTTTCTTACTCTAATAGTAATGAATAGGAGCTCTGAGTAGAGGCCTCAAGCACCAGACTTTTAATGTGGAGGATGATGAAGTGGCAAATTATCTCACCCTTTCCCATATATTAATTAAGCAATACAAAATGCTACATTATTTGATTATGCTATTTTCTTTATGGGACCTACATTATGGAAATGAATACTAATAGTGCCCATTTGGTTGCTGGCAAAAAGTATGTTAGCAAAAGGCACAGTTATTAGTGGAGTCTGTTGTTACATGGAATCATACGAAATTCTCTTTTCACTCTTTAAATCTTGGAAAAAAATACACAATGAAAACATAGGATGTGGATGAACTGTGAGGAAGAAGAAACAGCCCTGATAAAAGTTACAAAATTATTGGGTAATTGCACAGACAGTTAAGAGAAAACACATAAATCTGTGCAGTCAGCTACAGGATTAATCTGGTCCCTGCTTTCCTTTTGAGGTGCCCACATCAGTCTTGTGGCAGCCATTGGAACTGTGAGTTTCTGCCAAACCCACTGCCTGTCTCTGCAGCATATCTCTCACTTCACTCCTGGCAGCTGCTTACCCCATGGCCAGAAGAACACCAGCACCTTGAGGGGGAGTCCTGTCCTGCTTGAAACACCCTGAGGCTGCACACCATCAGTGCAAGGAGCCCTCAGGTGGCAAGTGGGCAATGCCCAGTTCCTGCCTTCCCACTGTCCCCTACTCACCAGTCTGCCCCTAATTACAGGTAATGACCATGGAGGGAGAAGGCGGCTGATCACCAGAAGGTCATTACTTCTGGAAGGTCAAGAAGCACCATATGGATGCTGTGGAAAGAACTTCAATGTGGGATGCAAACAAGGGTGAGGTGCGGCTCATGGGTTTTGAACCCAGAGAGGGGTGAGTCTCACGGTCAAACCAAACTATTGCTGTAGAACCAGCCTGAGACCTGCCTAAACTGGTGGATCCAGAAGCACTTCCCGTCCTCTGGGTGAGGGCAGCCCAGCTACTTCCCAGGTCTGTACTGGAGAGAAAGTCAGACGTGCACTGAGTCCTTCCTGTCTGGGTTTCTGCACGAAGCAATGTGGAAATTGAGCAGAGAGCTGCCAAGGCAAGACCTTGACAGAGCCATGAGGAGGCCAGGATCCTCACTATATCCCACAGCAGGCATCTGCCCCCATCATGGACACAGCCTGGATGTGTCAGCTGCATTTACGAGGGACCAGGGTTACCTGTGTTCCACAGGGAATAGGAAAGATCCTTGAAAAACAACGGAGTGAGGTTTGTTTGTAGTAGCTATCAGCCCAGGGTGATCTAATGGTGCTGCAATTTCACGTACTCACATTCCTCGATTCAAACCTACCATGAGCTAATTGATGATCCATTTGTCTCCCCATTGGATAGCAAATAATAGGGCTTTAGATGCCAAATAGGAATGCAGCACAACGGGGGAAGTTTAAAGCTCCTTTTTATTTGGGACTTCCCCATATTGAGATTAGCAGCGATAGGAGGGCCAACTGAGCAGGAAGGATATTATGGACTATTGCCTGCTCTTTGCAATCAATTCCTTTCAAATCCGTGCAGGATGTAGCCTTGTCATCCTGTTTAAAAACATTCTTCGTATGTTGGAGTATTCAATGGTAAGAGAAAAGGTGGCTGAAAGGTTTCTTATGGCCACAGGCATCAAGAGACACATATATTTGTAAGGATGAGCGTCACAGAATAACTCTATATCATCCTGCTGGCTCACTGCACCTGTGCAGGCATTGTGTTTTTTAGGAAGTGTTTCAGTTTACAATATCCTGTGCTGCTCAGCTGAAGCCACAGCTATATACAGAAAACGGCAATACTACACCAAAATGAGAAGTGCTGGAATGTAGAAGTTCAGTGTTTCTTGATCCTTCTATAGTGCTGACTGTCATATAGAAAAGATAATTTAGCTGTAAAGTAATTCAATTCAGATCAGTATTTACCTCTGTGTTCAATGTTTTCCTTTCTGGTAATTCCTTTTGAGAAGAGTAAAACTTTCTTACCTTGCAGAAAAAGAATGCCCCAAACTGTAAGGCATGCATAATAATGCCATTAACACTATGTCCTTATAAGTCAGTTTGATGTCCGGGCAGGACTTTCTGTTAAGGGCATGTTTGGCCAAAATTCAGCAGCAAGTACCAGCAAGTTCCATGGGAACTAATAATGAACTATAAAGCCCACCTGTTTGCATACTGCATCGTTATGATAGCTTGCTTTTAATGTCACTTTTCTGCTTATATTTTAATTTCCATTTGACTTTTAAGAGACAACATATTTCAAAATTCATTTCTGTAGGTGCTATTAATGTTAATTTGTTAACATTATGGAGTTTTTGTGGAATGAGCTGTCCAGGGAGGTGGTGGAGTCCCCATTCCTGGAGGTGTTTAAGAGTCGGGTCGACATAGCGCTGAGGGATATGGTGTAGTTGGGAACTGTCAGTGTTAGGTCAGTGGTTGGACTGGATGATCTTCAAGGTCCTTTTCAACCTAGACGATTCTGTGATTCTGTTTTATTTATTCTAAATAATGGTATAATTTAAAATTAGATATAAAAAACTTGCTAGTCAACATGCTTCAGACTTGTAAACCTTATTAGGCATATTGCCAGGCAGAGTTACCTGAAGTCAACAAACTTTCCTTTGAACTCAGTGTGGGTTGTAAGATAACCTCTGACAGGCAAAATCTCTGGGACTGCTGCACCGCAGGGAGTGCTGTGCATGGTGATTGGCTATACAGACTAAGCCTTTAGCTTGGAAGTCTGTATTTTAAAAATTCAACAGTTTTACAGGCAATTTAGCATCGATGCGTGTAAGCTCATTAAATGTGACTCCCTATTTCAGTGTGTGTGGAGAGATAGGTTCTGTGGGGCCTGTGAGCTGCCACCAAACACTATGGAAGACTTTTTAGGTGGGTAGACCTATACTCTGAAAGTCTGCACATCACAGAATAGGTTTCTGACAGAATTAAGTTAGAAGGATTTGTCAGCACTTGTTATGTTTCACAGCTCAGAAATGCAGTTTCATACAGAGTGGGTATTATTAACCAGCATGCAATTTCTGCAGGATGTCATGAATCACAGGTTGTGGGACATCCTCCTGAAAGGCTCCATAAATTCTGAGTCACTTTTAAAACAAACACTACACAATGGCAAGCAAGGCCGAAGTATGGTAAATACGAAAACACTGAGATGCAGAAATAGAATCCCTTCATCTGTCTCCTCCCAGCTGATACCTTCCTCCCTTCTCCAATCCACTGGAACGGCTGAGAGCTCTGGCATCCCTTCAGGAAGGATCCCCCCTGCATCTCCACGTGCACATCCTACCAAATCAGAGCCTGAGTAAATCTTTGTTCAGGACTTCAGGAACTGGTTGACTATGAGTAAACACTGAGTAAGACTCCTTCCTTTCTTGATGGAATCCACCAGGGAATTTATTGTAATGTGCTCTGGCATTTTTTTCTTTTCATATTTGGACATGTCATAAGAAAGTCATTACATGACATTTTTCCATGTTGCCAAGGTCTTTTTTTCCAAAAGATGTGCTTGAACTGCATAAAATATACAACTGAGATTTGCATGTCAGTAGGAGTCCAGTTAAAAATGGAATAGACTGAGTAGAAAAGTCATCTCTTCAAGGATAGAAATGCAAGATAGCCACACATGGCTGGAAATCCAAAGCTGAGCACTAATACCCTAGCTTTAAGCTGATGTGGCTCCAATATTAAACTGAAGATTGATGACTCTACCTAAAATATTTGTAATGAACTTAAAGTTGGCAGGAAAAAAAGACACTCCCACTTCTTAGAAATAAGATCAAAATGGAGGAAAAATAGATATCTGAAAACAATTTCCCATTTTTATATTTCTTTCAGGTTTACTCTTTACAGCCTTCAGTAGACAAACAGAAGTCAAATATAAAATGCATGCAACAGATTTTCTAAGTATTCAGACAGGCTGAATAAACAAACGGTTGGACAGCAGTGTGGTTTTCTGCTCTCTATGCATTACAAGCTCAGATCCAACAAGGTTTGTTACATTCCATATTGTCTACACTTACAGGAGGGTTTGTGACAAACTTTGGGGCTTTTTATTTTTTAATTCCATCATCAGACGGTATTAACTCAAATGTTATCAGATGGTATTAACTCAAATCTGGTTTGGGATAGCACTCTGTGTAGCAACCTGAAAACTTAGACCAATTAGAAGGAGCTGTTCTTAGAGGTTTCAAAGCACTGGCTGCTTCAAGTAATGGAAATCTTGCAGCAAAAACAGTGTGTTTCTAGAAACTGGCAGATGTTACTAACTGACAGTATTTGTTCCACTCCAGTAGTTCTTACAGACATAAGTGTAATACACCTATAGTAAACAACTTAAAAAAAAAAAAAAAAAGCCAACATTAAACAAACATAAACCTATAAGTATTGTGGTTACTTAAGAAAAACAAATGATGTCATTCAGCAGAAAGACAGTTGATTAAGGTTTGGTACACTTCTTTCTTCTCTAAAATATATATTCCATTTATACCAGTTTGCTGAAGAGGTTACTCAAAAGGAATAATTTAACTAAAACAGAATGGGATTAAAAATATTCACTGTCAAATTTCCCCCCAAAACATAAGCACCTGTTCTGGACTGAGCTAGTGCAGGCAAAATTCCTACTGAATTAAGTGGGAGTTTTCTTTTTCTAGGCTTTAAGTAAACTAGCAGGGCACTTTTTGCCTCTAGTTAACGGCTAGTTTGTAGGCTGTTACCACATTTAAAAAGATTAGCCCAGTTGCTTCCCAAATGATCTCCTAGGATGACAACATATTTATATATGTGTGGGATGGGGAGGAAGTGAGGGAAGGAGTTAATGACAGTTATATTCTTCAGATGAAAGTATTTTTGTCTGGGGAAAAAAAGCACCACTATTTATCACAAGCAAATTAATTTTTCCAGCACTGTCTTATTATTATCCCATACAATCTGATCACTGTTTTAATCACATACAGTATGTCATTTGTTTAGCCAGATGTCAGGTCAACTAGTTATATAACAGGAGCACTGGTAAAAACATTACCATAATTGATGTGAATATTATGAAAATTAAAACATATATGACAGTTATATATTTTATGGGTTTCCAGACATTTTTCTGCAAATGCACTAGTTATCTTACAAAATGGTATCTTTAAAAAAATTGATTTCAGATTTTATCATGCTACCCATGTGTAAGAAAAAGGTGTGAACCTGCATGTCCTGGATTAGCTATTTCCATCTTTCTCAAATTGTGGAGTCCTAAAAATTTTCCTGTGCAGATACAAACCCACTGACAATCATCATTCTTTTCTTATTTATTTTTCATTAGAACCTCAGATGTGGGCATCAGGGGCCCAGAGACAACAGGTTCAAACTTCAAAAGTAAGATAGCAACTAATTTCTCTTAACTGCTTTGGGGACATTGGGCAACAGAAAAAAGTCAGACCTTTACAATCCTGGGATTTTTGGTGGTTTCAAGTTTTATGACTTGTGTAAATTGTGAACTAGAGAATATTTGTGGGACTGTGGAATAGGTAATTTCATTTTGCATTTTAAATGCAGATTTTGTTGATATTGATGTAGAGGATAGACATAGCTAATCACACCTGTGAGAAGGAATAAGTGTCCAGTGTTCGTGAAGTCTATGATAGAGGCAGTTGTGGTCCCAATCTACCAAGCACCGGACAGGAACTGCATACCTATGGTAACATAAGGAGATGCAGAAGTGCACACCGTAATAAATACATAGCAAAGACGCGTCTCTATGAAGTGCATTTCTTTAAGTGATGATTGCATGTAACTTCAGACCAGCATCATGCCATTGATCCTATTCTCAACTTAGACTAAAATCAGCTGAGAACCAATTTCATAGTACTTAAACAATGTGTGAAGGCCAACACAAGAAAAAATGAAACATTTCTTTGTTTCTGGTGGGAATAGGGTTCCAAAAATATATTCATGACAAAGAAAATGGGCAATTGTTAATTTTTAGCTTGAGTCTAAGCATGTGAACAGCAGAGCTATGCTCAAAGTATATCCATCCTAGTACTGTAGTCAGTTATGAGACATACCATGAGGTCTGGGGTGATATTTACTGGTTTTAACTGTATGCTCAATCGCACCATTCTGTGGTGTGCTGTGGGAAAACTGGTCTGTCCTTTGTGAGTACCTGTACAGATGAGACTTTGTCCCATAAACATAGTAAACTACTTTTAGCTTGGCATGCTAAAGTTTTCTCTCAGCAACCTCTGTTCCAATTGGTGGTAAGGAATGAATCCAACTTGGAGCACTGATCTATTCCAGCTGTTGGCATTAATGCAACTTTCATTTTGGAACCAGGAGGTAAACGCAAGACATGAGACATATTTGAAGGCATTTTCACAGTGACTTCTTGTTAGCCAGCAGCATGCCTGGCTAACAAAACAACATGAAGACTCGGGGGCAGCTGATACAGATTTTTATAGCTGTGAAATCCCATAATGATGATCAGTGATGCTGTGGTAAGGCTGCAAGCAGAGAGCAATGAAACAACCCTGTCTTGCAGACTAGAAGGGATGTCAGAAGAGCCAGATCTAGAAGAAGAGGAAGGTCCCACGGAGCTATTGAAAGAGCTTGCCCCTTCACTTGTCCAGTAAAAATAAACCCTTAAGGAATCTGTAAAAGAAACCCCAGAGGAGCCTCTGATCCTCCGAATACATCCCATCCAGATCCAATAATGAAGAAAAACCGAAGCTCACAGCTGGTATTGTCCCATCGTCCAGGTAGGACCCTGTGGTCTACAGGTATTTGTGGTCTTTTGCTGTGTTATTTATACGTAGCTGAGGAAGTGGGCAAGGACTCAAAGGAGACGACTGGCTTGCTAAGCTTTTCTCATGTGATGGGGGGAAGGGGCTCTGCAATAGGTGATGTCGGGAAAACACAACTTTCTGTGAGGGCGTGCAGAAAAACTTCCTGGGAGAAACTGCGGCTGCCTCCCTCCACAACCTCTTCCTTCCAGCACTAAAAGCCAGAACAGAGCTCAAATTCTCATCTGCATCAAAATGAGAATGTGACCAAATTTGGTTTGTCCTGCTGGGTTCACAAAGTGTTTACAAAAGTTTCATGGAAGTGAAACTTGGGGAGCAATTGTTTAGCTTAGTAGTGAGGGTATGAGGAATGTGAGAGATGCATATGTGATATCTGGATTCGGGACTGAAATCTACACTGTTACCTTTGCTTTATCCTCTGTGAACTCTCATTTTCAGTAAGTGAAGGTCATGTAAAATGACTCTTTACCAGCCCATATCCACACCCATCTGACTTCAGCATTTCCTAATTAGGTTATATTCAATCTTTATAATGTGCTTGTAATAGATGTGGTACTGCAGCATAATCTCAACTGATATTATTCACTTCCCAGGAATGTACAGCTGAAGCTGCTCTGCAGGCTCTGACTGAAAACAATGGGTGTGCAGCTGACAAATAAAAGTAGCTGTTTTACATGCCCTGGTCTATTTGGATGCCATTGTTTAAGCGATGTCTGCCGAACAGGTATTCACATTAGAAAAACAAGCACAATTACAGTTTTCTGATGTGGCAGCTATTTTTGAAACTCGTTAAAGCTTGCTAGTGCTTTTCCCATGCAATGAAAAACTGGAATTGCCTGTTGTAATATTGGCTGGCAGTTATGAATGGCTTCAGCTCACATTTTATAATGAAGAAATGAGCTCATGCTATATAATTGTGGGCTATCCCCAAGAATATTTTTATTCAGCGTTATTGTCAGAGTAAATTAAAACCGCCAAAAAGCCCGATTCCTCAAGATGTCAGGTGCTCTCAACTCCCGCAGTAGTTAATGGAAGGGAAGAGGACTCAGCAGTTTCAGAATTAGTCCCTAAATGCTGAAAGTGATGCACAAATGTTCATATTAAGCAAGACAATATTTCACAGAGCTCTCATTGTTCTTTCACTTGTCTTTTATTTTGTAAAGTAAACAATTACTGATAAAAGTAATATTTATTCCATGCTGTATGCATTTATCACATTTGTATAAGCTACTGCAATATCCTTTCAAGTGACTTTTGGTGTACTTTTCCCCTTCTTAGCTTAAAAAAGACATTAATGTCCTTTTATTAAAAATTAATTAGTGATGCATTTGAAGCTGCTGGTGGTCATAGACAGTGACATTCATCTGGCACTAGACTTGTTTGCATCCCCTCCTGTCAAAGGTTGTGGAATTTTTGTTCTTTTCTCCCTGTGGAGTTCTGCAGAGAAAAGTGCTCTGAGCTTAGGGGACACACAGAGAACAGATGACAAAAGAGAGAAAAAGCCCTTTGGGGCAATATGTGAACTACCACCTCCCTTCACCAGTTGAATCACCACTTCACCCCATGCACTCCCTCAGGCAGTACTGGGCAGCCTGGGAAGACTGGGGAGAAGGGGGAGAAGATTGGTGCCCGTACACTCGCCTGCTTCCACTTGGCGTTTCATAATGCAGTAAGAAAAGGCAGACTAAGAAAGCCAAATTTTGTGCAGTGTTTGAATACCAAAGAAGTTGAAAGTCAAACATCCATCATTAATATGTACAAGGTCAGGCAAAAAGCTTTGCTCAACTTGTGGGTCAATTAGTCCTTCTTTTCTCCCCTGAGTCCAAAGAGTTATCACCACGGAGGATAATGAGTTAAAGCCAAGTAAGGTCCTCTGGAGCTCCAAGGTCATGGAACAAGAGTCAGAAAAAAATGGGTTCCAAATATAAGTCTTTCAACACTGTTTTCTAGGTATTCTTTTAAATATCCCACTGGGAGGCTTCTTTTCGTCAAACCTAACCACATTTCTTTGGACTTTCTTCTCTGAGTGATTTCAAATATATAAAGAATTTAGATGAAAAACAGATCTGTATTTTTTTCATTGTTTAAAAAATGGTAGTAAATGCTCCTTCTCAGAAGAGTGATAGTGATTTTATTTATAGAAATTCCCAAAGTGACAGTTACAGAAATAATCTGTGGCAAACAAGTTGCAGAAGATTTTCTCCCTCAGTCAGATCATATTCTTTCTTTCCAATGCTGCATAATAATTTCCATTAAATGAAGCTGTATTATGTAGTCCTGATCATTGTTTTGACTTGATGAGAGCAAACAGTAAGGAAAAACTGTAAGGCTGGGGAAAAGAACAGCCTCCAAATAAGACTGTTACAGAGAAGATGGTCTCACTGTTCTCTGGGCTGAGTGAGAGAACAAAGCAGACTAATTTGCAGCAGAGAGAGATTTAAGTTATGTATCTGTTGGGAAAAAGAAAAAATATGGATAGTGAAAAGATGAGACTATAGCGCTACCTCATGAGGTTGTGGAATTTCCATCAGTGGATGATTTTAGGAACAGAGGATAAATGAACAGATGTAGGAATAGCCTAGATGTGTGATTGGCCACCTTGCCCACAGTGCCACAGGGGTCTGGGAGGGACTGTGAAAGGTGGCTGAGGAAACGAGTTTGTATGCATTACACAGCAGCCCATTTCAGGGACCTCTAAAGGCTCTACATCTCTCCCAGAAAACAGCATCGTGAGGTCTGGAGATTTTGGAAGTTTTTAAAAATTAAGTGCTTGATCCTGCATTGGGGCACAATGTGGAGGAGATGACCCCAAAATCACTTCTGACCCTACAGTTCTGTCAGTTCATAAAGTAATTTATAAGAAATGTTGTATGTTTGGGTATGTGTGCATTGGTAATCCATGGGAATTATTAAAAACGAGACAAATATTTAAACTATTCCTATATAGTATTGCTAAACACTATTTAGAAATAGCATTTTGGAATGCAATCTTCAGGAACACTGGAAAATAGTATTAGACAGTTTTTTTAAAAGGGTTTCAGTAACATTTTCTTGTTTATGGTGGTAATATGGAGAATGTTTACATCAACTAGTTTAACTTCTGAGCTTCCAGAGCTTATGTTAATCATGTACATTAAGGATCATAAAACCTTTGTCAAAGTACAGCTTTTAAACAGACAATTTCAAAGCATAACAGACTGCTTAACAATCCTCACTAAACTAATAATCCTGCCCCATCTGAAAGAAATGCAAAAGCACCACGGACTTGGGAAGGGCATATAAAAATAAAAACAATATTAGGACAAATAGGAGTTGTCCTGATTCAGCAAAGCACTTAACAGATACTTACATTCTCTAGATATCACAGGGACCTAAGTATTCAAGTATTTAAGTATTCAATCATACCTGCCATTTAGGAATCTTAAGATCATATTTTAAACTCTAGTTTGAGTTCCTAATGAGAGAGGTTTGAAATGATGGGAGAAACAGCGTAAATTTGTGGTGGAAAGAGACCAAACAGCTGAGGATCCCATCACTCCTTCCTGATGAGCAATTCAGAATCTGCATGCTATTAATAATGCTGATACTTTAACTGCTAAGATGTTGAAGAAATTCAGAACTTGAGGTTTCCTAGGAACGTTGGTTCTCTCTCTGGTCTTCTGTCTAACAGGGTTTCCCATAACACGCTAAGCTGGGAGAGGGATCAGCATTTTTTCGGCAGAGAAATGGAAACTTTTCTCTAAACCGTTACTGCCTCAAAACTCTAACTGTACATGTACACAAAACACTTTCCTATTAACATGCACTTTGCTTCTTCATAAGAGAACAAACCAGTATCATTATGGCCTATGACAGTACACTTGGGTGCAGTGCAGGGTAAAGAACGTACTCTTTGTACTGGGAAATGCAGCCTGCCTTTGATAACCTTGGGATGAATAACATGGGATTGAAAAAGGTAAGCGGGATGGTACAAGAACAACAAAAATGGCACGGCTGCAGCTTTGGGCCAAAAAGGCTTTTAGAGCTAAAGAGAGGCAGGTCATCTCTTCACCACAGTGCAAACAAGCATGAATCCCAGAAGGGGTAAAGACAAGGGAAAAGTGAAGACGAAAAGCTGAAACAGGTGCCGCAGGAGGCCACAATGCGAAAGAGCGCAAGAGAGAAACTTGAGTTAAACCAACTGTGGCACAGAGCAGTCATACACAGAGGTTTGAAACCCAGCTCTGAAAAAGAACCACAGAAAGTGTTCAGAAGACGCAGGGATGTGTGACATAACTGGGACGTGGTTTTGAGGGCATTGCTGTAAAATGTTGCCAGCTGTTATTATAGCAAATGAATCCGTGTCTGTCTTGTTTTGTCCTCAGAAATGGTTGGGTGGATTTTCTTCAGCTTCAGCACATGGAATCACACACATGCATGCCCACACACATGTCATTTCTGAACTAAAAAGAAGTATGAGCAATGTCATCCCTCGAGTGTCCCTTTTACAAAGTTTAAAACCACTTAAATTAGGTTCCTAAATGAGAAAGTAGTCTCAAGAGTAGATTAAAGGTAGCGTGGAGTGCATTCACGCAGGAAAAATAATTGAATAATTGCAAAGCTGGAAACATATCCAAAGAAGCTAGGATTTATTACAGAATTCTTTTTTTCTTTTGCTTACACAAACTTTATAATAGCTGTTTTCTCTGACTGTCCTTTTGCATAAACTGGGAGCAGCCTCTGGGCTGCTCTCAAATTTACTTTGGCTTCTGCAATAGCAATTAAGAATTACTGGAACTGTGCAGTCTCTGGCCATGCCTGCAGTCCTGTCGGAGGCTGGGGCACCGAGCCATCCCTCTCCCTTGGGCAGTGGTGGGGCTCCTCCCTCCAACCACCTGCTCAGTCGGGGCCTGCTCCCAGCTGGGGGGCCAGAGGCCAGGCACCAGGAGGGACCACTTGCACGAAGTCCTTGCCCCAGCAGAGCAAGCAACATCACCCTCAACTATTAAACTGACACAGAGAGGGCTTGGGGTTGGTTTGTTTGTTTGTTTGTTTGTTTTTAAATCATGTTATATAAATCAAATGGCTGAAAGGATTTTCATGGAATTGAAAATACTTCAGCAGTGAGCAATTTTATGTGAAAGGGCAGTATTTTCTGTGTTTTATTTCAAATAGCAGGATCAGAGTATAAACTGCTGTGTATGACCTGATGTTTCCTGCCCAGAGACATCACCCTGGCTGGGTAAGGGCACAGCAGTGTGCAGGCATGCTGAATCTTAGTCTCGACACCTTGAAATGAAAACGTTCTCTGAATTTGGGTATGCTATTTACAGAAAAGAAAACACAATTGCCCTGTGGTAAAGTGCTTCAGCATTAAAGTGCTCCAATGCTAACAATTGCAGAGAGCAAAGGGGAAAATCCTCTCACCCAGATGTGGGTATGTAAACATATTTTAAACTAAGTACACATTTATACACAATGCATTCACTGTTTACACTTATTTTTAAACACCATACGTAATGAAAATTATGCAAATATTTATAAAAATACCTGAGCCTGGGTAAGGTATGTACCACACTTAATTTTCAGTAAATGCACATGCAGTGCTTGTATGGCAGTGCCAAAGTTAACATTCTGAAAAATGACCCTTTGGTAAAACTCTCAGGCACAGAGTGTTGAGTTCAGGCACCTGCCAACAGAAACCTCTGGGAGGATGTCACTGGGAGAAGTCAAACAATACCGGGGTCTCTATCTGGATTAACCAAGGAACCTGTAAAAAAATTTACCACCAGGTCAGTATTTATGGGCTTCCTAGTCAGCAATCTGCTGGACTGCCAACAGCTATTTTGAGCCCTTTCTCGTTGTGGGCACGGCAGTTTCACTTGTATAAAACAGACGGGCAGGTGCCCTGAAATCTAGCATCAAAGGGCCCTTGGCCACGGCGGGTTCCGCGGAGGCGCTGCCAGATGATCCGCGCCCCGCGCAGCAGCTCCTTGTCTCGGAG
>NW_020799097.1:89462192-89481852 GCF_003259725.1 Athene cunicularia
CCTGCGGAGCGGCATCGGGGCCGCACCGCGCCCGCTCGGGGGCAGGGAGGGAGGCTGGGCGGGAGGGGAGGCATTTCGGGGTGGCCAGGGGGAGTGCCGTTAATCCCCGTGTTTGGCTGCCGGGGGGGATATGCCGGAGCAACGCATTGCTGAGACCGTCCCGCGGTGTTTCTACAGCTCTGATGGGCCGGGCTGAAATCCGCCCCTGTCATCAGTTTAAATTTTCTTCCCAGCATCTTTTGACATGCCGATTTTATGCCCTTGTCTCGGAGGCAAAAGGCATACCTGCGTCGCCCTGAAACAGCGTGCGCGCGCGTGTATTTTTTTTTTTTTTTTGTGCCGGGTGTCCCTTTTTGTCGCGCCTTTCCGCGTGAGTTTAAAAATGCCCGTGCGCTTGAATGCGCCGCCGCTGGCTGCCCAGCCCGGGCTGGGGCTGCACCGGGGGCAGATACTGGGCTGGGAGAAAGGCGATGGCCCGGTGTGGTAGCTGGCGAACAAAGAGGTCAGGTCGCGAAGTCACGTAAGAATTTGTATTGGGTTGCTGATGAAGAAATGCGGGCGGTAGATTAATAAGAGGGACTTGGTTTATTTTCAGTTGAAATTTAAAAGAGATCAAAATAGAGGAAGTAATTAATTAGGACTTGCGTCACTGTAGGTTGTTGTTATCCTTTAAAAATAGGAAGAGGTCGTCTTATGAAATGTTTAATGTAACAAATATGATCCTGATCTCTTACTTTGCTTTGCAAAATATTTGAGGAGGGAGGCAAGGAGAGCTCCTGGGAGTGAAACTACTCTTGCATAGAGCGTTGGTTTTAGTTACATATAGGTTATAAGCATGTAATATAGTTCAGCAAAGCATAGGGAAAAAGTTAGAGGCTTTAAGGTATGAAAATATAAAGCTGAACAATTCTTAAGATGCACACTACCAGAAATCTTATAATCCATGTGCCGTGGTTCAGATGTTTAGAGGAATGACAGAGATACCAAAAAAGGCATCATGATACTCAGCGCAATTCCAGGAGCAGAATTTTCTCCTTCCCTACTGAAAAGGAAAGTGCATTTCTGGAAGCAAGAAGTGACAGATGTGGCATCTCAGCAGCTGGCTAAACATAAAAGCATGTATCAGCAGGTGATTACTGTCACAAGGATTTATTTTTAAAGTGGCTTGTACTGAAAGGGTGCAGCCTTTTTTAGCATTACTGTTAAGATTTACTTTAGCTCTATGGCATGTTAAAAATAGTCTTCCAGCAAAAGCATTCAGAAAAGTAAGAGAAAACTCCTGTGTCCAAGGCGCTCCTGGCTTTTAACATTTGTTTTTTATTACAGCATGCAGAGGAGAGGAATTGAGCAGGTTCTTTGGTTGGTAGGATAGTACTGAAGGGAACAATTTCTCCTGGCCTCAGCACAAGCCAATGGCATCTGGGGAAGGAAACAATAGGGCCTATCTCCTCCTTAGGTTAAAGACAATCACAGTTACTGTTCTCTCAGGAGCACCTTGTTCATCCACAGAAGTGAAAATCAGGCTGCAGAACCTACCTCTGTGGTTCTGCCTCTCTTCTGTGATTGGTAAAGCCAGCCAGAATCACCAGAAGGTGGCCTGGATGAGTTTTGGAAAGGAAAGAGATGGATATCACCTAAGAGGCAGCCCAGAGTCACTCTTTCCCTGAGGCAGCGTGGCTCCGCACCATCCCTATTTGATTGCTGTGGCTAAATGTCACATTGACTTCAAAGAGGCATCTAAAACTGTTCCAAACCATTTATATCTGCTTTACTGTAACCAAAGAAAGCCAACGTTCATGGCAAAACATGTTTTGCTCTCAGCTTTTTATAATTAGGTATGCTGCTTTGGTTTATAGTCTTCTAAGCCATATGATTTCTTATAGAAGAAATTCTGGCCCTCTGCCTAAGTCTTGAGAAATAGTTTGGGGTAGGAGAGGGAACTGGCACTTAAAAACAAATTTCCCTCTACCATACAGAATTTGCCATCAAGTTCTCCTTCACTTCTTGCAGTGAGGCTCTGTCCCTGGGGCTGAGCAATGCTCTCTGACCAGATCTTCCTCCTGTTCCTCACCCTCGTTGACAGAATTGCTGTGGATCTGGTCACCTGGTGCCTGTTTTGACCTTTCATAATAATGTAAAACACCACAGGCTTTTGCCTTCTTGCATGCAAATGTTATTTTTTGAAAAACAAACAAACAAAAGCATCACTTCTTTGACTCTTCCCCACCCCTTATCATGATCAAGGCAGAGTAAATATGTTTTCTCGAGATCTGAACCATCTCATGGAGGACTGGCTGCCTCTCCCTCCACCAGTGGCACAGCTGAACTAACTGGGTGGTCTGTGCCTGATAGACACAGCCATGCTGCAGAGACATGGTATCCCCACGGGTACGGCACTGGCAGTTGGGCTGTGGTTGCTTGGTTTGGTTGTTTTTTTGTGTGATAGCAAGGTGAATTTCCCAAATGAACTGTAGTCTGGACTTAAATGGAAATGTGGGGAGAATTGTGTTCAGGTGTAGGATGGAGGACTGTTTTAAAATTATTTCCTTTCACTGCAAAGCAGGCCAGTTACTAGCCAGTGAAAGCAGATATCTGGTGCTCATGGATTTACTCATGGATGTGTCTGGGTAGAGCAGTGAGAGCAGATTTGAAGCATCACCTATGTAGGGGAGGGTTTTGTGTTAAGCAGGATGGCATCATGAGGTGTAATTACCGAGTACAAGCTCAGAGAAAGTTCATGCTGAAGAAGAGATCTATTTCTAGTGCTATGGTTTCTGGATGACATATGTGAAGATAAGCATTGCTTACAGTATTTTACAATGTTCTGTATTTACATTCATATTGTTATTGAGCAAAGATATTGATCCAGCATGATGACTACCAGGGAAATGAATGTAACAGGAGCAGCTGGAACAGGCTGACGAGAAGACTGGCTTCCTCATAGTTTAAGGGTTAAGTCAAGATGCAGTAAATGTTCAGAAAACACACTGCCAAGATAAAATGAGATGATTACAGATGGGCAGAGTTGGCCAGGGTGACAAGATATATTTATACCTTTACTCAGGTTTCATTGACATTTATGGAACTGTCAGGTGTAGAAACAAATGTTTGTCTTACAGTTCTGCCACTAGTTCAGACCACAAGAGCACAGTTAGTTTTTGTAAGCAACTGTGAGATTTTTTTTTTTTTTTTGAGAGGCTAGTGAACTGTTGAATGTGTTTTATTGCTTTTTGTTTGTGTTGTGGTTTTTTGTTTTTTGTTTTTTTTTTAAAGGGGGGAGACAAGCTCTTTACAGGTCAAGCCTACGTTCCAGTAGCACATTTTAATACCTAAAGTTCTGAAAATGTGAAAGCAATAGTTGAATACTCAAACTAAATCATATCTTCTTGACTATAATAGCTTTTAATGTGAGACCATTTTACTGAAATGTATATTTAACAAAAGTGATTTGCAATACTGTTATATTTGAAATTATTCAAGTTGTGCAATACTCTTAAAACTTGATGACTAGTATCTCATGAATGCCAGGGAGCCGAGTTAAGGGTTTCAACCCCCACTATGTGTGGGGGGACAACATACAACTTAGCTATGTAAATGTTGCATTCATGTTGTTTATTTGCACCTGAATAATAGAAGAAAACTTACCAAGTCTGATACACTGCTTTGATTTCTATCATAAAGGTCAACAGGGAACAAGTTAGATAAGAATGGACTGATACAGTAAGTTATTGTGCTGGGGCACATTCTGAATGAGCTAAGTGAACTTTTCTGTGGTTACATGTAAACATCAGCTGACCTTCTGTACAGGTAGTGCTGATGATGAGCTGTGGTCACTGAAACTAGGTATGACTTGCTTAGTCAGATCTGCAAACTTGTTTAGATGCATTTAGATGGCAATTAATTTTTTTTTTATGTCATCTGTAGAGAATTTTCTAAAAATAAATACTTCTTCATGGCTTTGCTGAGAAGGTCTAAAATGTAGGGGTTAGTGTATTTTTTAATTCTGCCCCTTTGAAATACCAGTTGTTTCAAGTCTGTTTCTCACTGTTGTGCTGTAGAAATGTTATGTGTATCTGAATATTTGTGTTGTACCTTAAACAAGGGAAACAGGTGATGAATCTTCATTCCAAATATCTTTTTCATATTAGAATATTAGACACTACCATAAAAATATTAAAATAAAAGCTGAATGTTAGTCTGAAAAATCCCTTTTTCAGTTAACTTTTTTAAAAGTCTGTACAGTGTAATAGTAAAGTCAAGCAAACCCAAAAACTTAGTCTGTTATGCTGGCAAAAGCAAGTATCCATAAGTTGGAAAATGCCTGTAGAAAATGGTGATACATGTGTAAGTGCATTATTTCTTGTAGCCCTCTTCCCTCAAACAGTATGTGGGGTGAATGAGGTGAGACATAACAAAAAGAGAGGATCTGTTTGAATTTCTGAGCTGAAGCTGAAGGTCCTGCTCTGTCATAGTCCTTTTGGGTGGTGCTGGGCAACGTTGTAACACAGATAGTGAAGGAACCAAATAATGGTTGCACAACTAATATAATCTTGGGATTTCCTAATTTTGCATTCTTTGACTTTGCAACCTTAGTGTTCCACATACGATATTTCTAATTATGGGGTTCAGAATTCTCAGTGATACTCTGCAAGGAAGATCAAAGGTGCTTTGCTGCCACCACAGCAAGCATCTATGAAGCATTTCTCCAAAGAGGTTGTGAAACCAGCTTTCTAGCCAGCAGAGCTCTCTGTCATGATCTTCACAAGGAGCAACCCTGATACCTATAATGAGTAATACTGTTCCAAATCTTCAGCAGGAAGCAAAGCAGAGACAGGAAGGAGATGTTAGACAAGACTTGAGGCTTAAGTCTACTGAAGGAGAGGCTTGATGGATCTTGTTGCTTTGATAAAGACCTTGTCTGTTTCTCTTATTCTAGTAAAGCTCCTTATTGACTTTGAAGAAGGTGCTTTTCTCAAGCTATAAGACTGGGTCAGGTCCTGCGTAGTAGACAGGGGTTTTTTTGGTTGTTTTTTTCTAGTGCTTCAGTGGTTCACTAGTACCAGGTGATATACAGGAATGTAATGCAGTGTTGCTGGGGAGTTTTTCCCCAAATTTACATTCTTGCCTTTTATTTTTTCCCTTGTTTCATTTCTATTGCCAAGAAGTGTATGACAGCACTAATAGATTCTCATTAAGAAAGCTTTTACAAAATTTTACAAAAATCAATACTTAAGTAATTTAGGACCTTAAAACCAATTTTTGGATGTTTCTCTTAATTCTGAATACTTATTAAATCTAACCTTTTAAACTGTATTAATCGATATTGTGATCAGAAACAAGTTCCATTCTTTCTTCCTTCTATGCATATCTCCAGTCCTAGTTAAGTAAAGCCTAAATCTTGTGTGGTTAGATGTATTTTTTTTCATGAAGGTCTAAGTATTTTCTAGAAACTTCTAACTTTGTGGTTTTATCTCAGTTAATATGATTCAGTGTATTTTTTTATTTAGTTTGGCTTTAATTGTTTATGCATAAAATTGGGTAAACTGGATCTGAAACTGAGGCAAAGATTAGTCCAAGTTGTGGTGAAGCTTAAGGTCAATGTTTCTGTTTGCTTTTTTCCTCCTCTTTTCTGTTCTTGAGATGTACACCATAAATATCCTGTCTTTAATATGACAGACCACCATTAAGGAACATCATCTCGTTCAGGCACTCCTGCCACTTGTTTTAATGATAAATTCTGTTGGGGAATAGTCATCAGTATTACTTTTTGGTCTTTACTTTCGGATAATTTGATAAACTGTCTTTGGGAACTAAAGCATAGTTTCAGTTTGGTTAAAATTTGTCTCCAGAGAATGGTTAGGCCAATCTTCTCAATGTTCATGTTTCAAATGATAGCTTAATCAATTTTAATTTTACAGGCTCCCTGTCATTTGAAGCATTTATGTGACTCATTGGTTCTTTGAGAGTATATGTTTCTTTAACCACAAAGAATAAAAACAAAGGCATCTCTGACAATAAAAGCTGTATGCCACAGTAAGGGTGAAGGAAAAAGAAAATGCAAGTTCTGCCTTTTGTAGTTTGACGTAAAGGCCAGCTATACCATTTCTCCCCAGCAGTGTGGTCCTTGCAGAGGCACTTTCCTCTAGCTTTTGCATGACTTGTCTGTATTCATTTGGAGGATCCTATGTGTCTGTCTAGTCTTTGGTGTCTCTCTTCTTTAAGGATGTGTGGCTCCCACAAATAATATTAGGGGTTAGCCTCATTTAAACTTGAACAGTAGAAGAGCTACATGGTGATTGAAAGACAAGGCAAGAATAGTGCCATTGATTGTCTTGCATGTCAGATGCAGCTCACATGTTCCTGTTCCAGATACAAAAAATTACTGGTCTTCATCAAGTTTAAGCTGTTTCTGTGCTTGCTCATGGCTCTATAGCAGATGGTCTTGGAAGAATAACCACAGCTCACAAAAGGGTAAGATGCAGTGTATCTGTGGGACTTTTCTGTTTGGATGTTTAAAAGCCAGATGGGAATATCAAGGTAAAGAATGGAATGTGTCCATGGATAGGCTGTATATATGGCACATAGAATTGTATTTTTCTTCAGCTCAAACTATTGAGTGGAAAGGTGAAATAGGAGGGAGGTGATGCTCACAACAGTTACAGTTTTGTTGCTAAGCTAACAATATTCCCTGCCCCGAAAGATGTAACAACTGAAGAATTACCTTTTATGAGATTATGCAGACATAAAATGACAACAACAAAATTATTCATATACTAGGTACCTGGCCTGTGATTAGGGCTTCTCAAGCTACAATAATACAAATTTGTGGTAATACATTGCTCAGTTTGGTCATCTCACCTAGAAGTAAATTGTAGAATCTAGTCAGTTTGAAGAAAACCTTAAATGAAAGATTGGATTGTTAATGTTATCATATCTGCTCTAACTTGTTTCTTATTAATGATATGCCAAGTGATTAGTGGTACAGAGAAGTTGCACAGACTGAATAGAAAATATATTGTTAGGAACAAGATAATTGTCTGAGTAGACCAGTAATTTGTATGGCAGCTGCTCTATTCCCGCTTGTCCCTTCCATGCTATGATTTTAGTGAGGAGGGAAGCTATATTTCTTCTGGTTTTGTCTATATGCGCCCTCAGGCATGATGAATACCTGTCTCGGTCTCCAGAGTCTTTTAGATAAGATCCACTAAGGTCAACAGCAAAGACAACAAAGTCATCAATTTTATGGCAGAGTAGGCTGTACAGCTCTCTTAAAAGTACATATTTCTAGTCTGAAAGAAGAAAAGTTACAATAGCAAGAGCCCAAGTAGGTTAAGAATCTGTAGGAGTTCCTAAAGGAATTTGTGAGGACAAAAATAAAACCTACTTCTTCAAGTGAAAGCAGTGAACAATCAAGTAGTTTATGCTGCAGACAGCTTTCAGATTTTTGTCTGAGAATTAATTTAATTTTAGTTGCAGTAGTTATTTTACCTTGAGACTACAACGTTGCCTCTGCTTTGGCAGAGGAATGTGCATTGTAAATGAGGTATTTTGTGGCACGGTATAATAATTGGATTGCTGGGATATGCTCTGACAGCCTTATAGGAGGAAGAGACAGGAATAGCATCTAATGAAGCAACAACAGAGAAGTTGGAAGCTTTTTGACACTGCTTTTGGTAAGAACAGTATATCCATTGAAATGTAAATTTTTAAGTGTATTCAAGTAATCTCTGAAAATACACAGATATAATCTGCATAAAACTGAAGAATCTGTAAGGAAAGAAGCAGGCTTCAGTGCCCACATGAGCAATCTAAGCATGAAATTATCATAGAAACATAGAATAGTTTGGATTGGAAGGGACCTTAAAGATCACCCAGTTCCAACCCCCTGCCATGGTCCACCAGACCAGGTTGCTCAAAGCCCCGTCCAACCTGGCCTTGAACACTGCCAGGGAGGGGGCAGCCACAGCTTCTCTGGGCAACCTGTGCCAGTGCCTCACCACCCTTGCAGTTAAGAATTTCTTCCTTATATCTAATCTAAATCTAACCTCTTTCAGCTTAAAGCTGTTACCCCTCATCCTATCACTACACTCCCTGATAAAGAGTCCCTCCACACCTTTCCTGTAGTTCCCTTTAAGTACTAGAAGGCCGCCATAAGGTCTCCCCAGAGCCTTCTTTTCGCTGGGCTGAAGAACTCCAGCTCTGTCAGCTTGTCCTCATAAGGGAGGTGCTCCAGCCCTCTCATCATCTTCGTGGGCCTCCTCTGGACCCACTTGAGTATGTCCATGTCCTTATGCTGGGGGCCCCAACATAAGGAGACACTAAGCTGCTGAATTTTGCAAAAATTAAACAAGTAAAACACCTTAAAATTGACTGTCCTGGAAATTCACAGTGACAGAAAGGGACACATTCCCAGACACAAACTTGAATGTCAGGACTAGCTTTAAACATACAGAAGTGCCAGAACTTTTTAGCAAGGCTGTGGATTTTGATGCATGGTATATGCATAGGAGTAAAGGACATCACGGTAGAGCAGGGGAATAGAAATACATAATTTTGTTTTGTTTCATTAGAGAAACAGTTTAAAAATTTTGGTTAAAATTCTCCCACCTCTTTCTAAGCCTCTGAATAAACAAACATATACAGATTGCTGCAGATAAAGGATAGAAAATGTTGGTTTGAATGGCAAAGTCTGATATTTATAAACAACTCTGAAAATGAACTTTAAAGTGGAAGCTTCCAAGACATCTGAAGGGTAGGTGGACATGTTAAAAAGGCATCATCTAAGAAATTGTGTGTATTCTCTCTGTAATAAAACAGTGTGGTATGTGTGAAGTAGGAGCAGCTGTCTCTGTATGTGTACATTAAAGATCCTTGTCTGAAATGGTACCAGATAATTTCTCAGGTGCTCTGATTCAGTGTGTTCTTTCAGTCCATCTGGTGAGGTAGCTGTCAGTAGTTATTGGGCTTTCTGAATCTCAGAATTTGTACTTCTTGGGTTAATATCCTGAAAGTACAAATGTGGTCCCGAAGTCAAATTTTATAGTGTAGGAATATAGGAACATATAGGAAATGTAGCTCGAGAAGAAATAATAGTTATATTGTCAAATTCAAGAGTTATGTCAGTTTCTCTTGAATAAATGTGAATGAAGCCACATCTCATTTGTTCATTATGCTTTCTGAGGTTGGATATTGGATTCTGCTCAGTCATGGATTTGAGAGACCCTTATTAGAAAGTTGTACTTTAAAATGTTTAGTTTTCCTTGTCCTTTTGAATAGGCTAAGTTGCTGTGAAATGTGTGCCCTTCTGCTTGCAGAGCATCAGAGGAGAAACAGCTTTTAAAGCTTGCAGATCTCAAACTGTTCATGGCAGTCTGACAGCAAAGAATTTATTCAGTTCTCCATGCAGGATTTGAAGTAGTGTCAAACACAGATTTTTTTTTTTTTTTCTTTTTTTTTTCTCTATTTTGTGCTGAAAGACAAGAATTTTCCAAACACAACAGTTTGGATGAGAGCTCTATTTTGATAGCTTCCAGGGGATTTGCCCTTTCAACCTTCATAATCATCTTGATGGCCAAGAAAACATAATCTGTGGACAAAAATGTTCTAAAAAATTAGTAGGGCTTTCCTTAGATAAAAATGCTTTTCAAAATATTTAATTCTTAAGACAAATATAATGTATTTGAGAAAAATGCTGTTCATATCTTGAATGAAAGAACCCAGAACAGACCATTGGGAACCTGTCTGTGACAAGTTGTAGGCCTTTCCTGAATTGTTACTCAGTTCACTGTCAGTATGACTCCTGGCTCTGCCTGAATGCCAATGAGCAGTTTTTAGAAAATAATTATTCTTTTTAAATAGAAATCCAAATAACAGAGAATTCACCACAAACCTTGATAAATTGTTCCTGCTATTATGAAAAGGTACATTTTCTTTCTTACCTTGCTTAGCCTAGTTTCAGTCTAGCAAACGTGATAGTATCAGTATCATGGCTCTCCTGAAACCCTTGTTTGCTTAGTGGCATCCTCCTGGAATTGTTCCTACTGGCCTGGACATGTTGATGGCCAAGTAGAGTTGCTGGACCTTTCCTTTCCCTTGTCAATGCCCTCATATGTAGCAGGGAATTGCAGCAGCCCTTTGTGACTACAGCACAAGAGGATGAGGTTCAGCTGATTATCTCTTCTGACCAGCAAAACTCATTACTGTTTCTGAGCACAGTCTTCCCTCCTGAAAGTGAGGCCTATGTGATTTAGTCTTAAATTTTAATCTTGAATGCATGACTTTGGCTACTGTTAAAACTCAAGTGTCTTGTTGATGTTCAGATTATCAGCTAATCAAGATTATTATCTTCCTCTCATTTCCATTGTCTACCTGTTAATTTTCCTTTTCTCCCTCTGATTCTCAGTCCTCTGGTGCAGGTCATTTTAGGACAATACTCTAACTGAAATGGATGAATTGAAGGCAAAGAGTTTAAGAGCATCCACTGGCAATGCAGGTTGAGAGTCTTTCTGCTGAGCAGAAAGCCCACATGAGTCCTAATGCCCACGGGGGGAGGGGGGGGGAAGCCACTACTTCTGTTTGTAACATCAATCTGATTTCTGATTTGTGAGTAGCACTACCTTTTACAGTGTACAAATGGGGAGAAAATCCTTGTGGATTTAGGCATCTTAAACTGGTATATAAGAAATCATAATTGGTCTACTCTGAGATTTTTATGACAGGAAAAAAGAATATTAAGTGGGTGTACTGGGAAGAGGAGCTGTGTATATTGAGTGTTGTACAGACCTATCCTTCCATTGCAGATGCACTGGTTTTGTTATCTTGTCATCTATTTAGTAAAGCAAGAGTCCTGATTCTGATCTGATTTTCATCAGTTATATCCTCCAATAGTTACACTGATTTAATTACTGCTAACCTGGTGAGAGAAGATGTGGACTAAGTGACTCACAAGTTAATGTTGGTTGTTTTTTAAGATATCGGGAAAGTGCCGTTAGTAGCTGTCAGCTGCTGCAGTGTTAATTTTGTTTAATTCCTTCTTCTTGTTTAATACTGGAATATTCTACGAAAAAGAACAGAAATAGGAGTTCATTGTACTTTCTGGGGTGAGGGGTTGTTGCTTTCCAAATGTAGCAATACTAAGATGTTCATTATATTGGTAAACTCTTTCTTGTGCTTTGCTGAGGACATGAATGCTCTGTTTGACCCAAGGAGCAAATGGCTATTTCTAGATGCCTAGTAAATGATAATGTTTCAATGGAAAGCCCAAGACGAATGTTTCAGTGTCTGGAAAAACATGTAACAGAATTTTCTGTATCTTCACCTGCATAAGAAAGGTCACTAGCAAGAGGTATGAAGGGAGTTTTAATATTTATTAGGCTTAATCAAGTTCTAAAGCAGCACTTAGTTCATCTTGTTGGATATCAAGTCACTGGGAATGTAACAGCCAAAATGCAAGGCAGATTATTAGCCTCTCTGGACTTTTAAGATAATCAATATTTTTGTTTTTAAAATTGAGATTTCACTTTAAGATGTAATACTCTTTCAGCTTGTGTTGGTACCCTGCGTGAAACTACCTGTCTTGTTTCAGACAGTCTGAAAGCTCACTCTGGGAGGTGTGAACTTTCTTAAGCAGCAGCCACTAACCTGGTGACTATTAAAATTTAACTGTTCTACTGCAGGCTGCTAATATCTGGAGTGGTTTGGTTTACTGATTAGGTGCAGATTTTCTTCTTTTCATTGTTGTTTGGACCTTTCTTCCCATGATGAATTGTCTCTACCTTCCCACTTTTGTTCTCTAAAGTGAATGGCAAGAGTATAAAAGCAGTGTCTGTGGCAGGATTTTTGTTTAAGAAAAAATATATATATTTAATTAGAATTATTGTAGGATAACTGATATATAGTGTTCTGAGAACTTAAACAACTACAAAATTGTATTTTCCCCAAGGATGTGGTTTAACTTAAGAAGCATAGGACTATAGCAGTAGGGAAGTTGATGAACTATTTCTAACATGGATCTTTGTAGCTGGCTGTGAACAATTTAATGATTTCCTCCAGTAAGGATTTCCTTGGGCTCCTTCCTTGGAGCACAAATATGCTGCCCCACTGCTTCTGCAGCCAGAAGGAGCATACCTCTGGTGAATCCAGGTAGCGCCCACGTACAGAGGAAAAGAAGGAATGCCAGTTTGGTAATATCATCTTCCTTTTAGAAGTTGCTGTAGCTGCCTTTGTCTGGGACTGTGTTTCAAAAGTATTTTTGTTATGATATTTCTATTCCTTCTTATGTGAGCTATATCCAGAGAATCTGTGGAAGAGACCCTACATTAATTTCTTCCTGTCTAGTACTAAGCAGCAACACTGTGATGTTGATGCCCTCCTCAGATGCAAGTTCCCTCTTAAATTTCTTGAGTGTACTGTCTCTTTTGAGCATGTGCTCTTCTGTAATTCAGGGAGCCAAAGCTGGTTGCTTACCTGTTTCTATAGAGATTATCTCTGTTGAAAGAAAGAGTCTGGACTTTCACAAGAGAAGAGAGGACCACACTGTGCCTTAAATGAATGCAGTCCTAATGCACTGATACAGTATTATATGGGGGATTTTTTTTTTTCTTGATATGGTTTGAATTTGCATTCAGGACAAAGCAGTTGACCAAAGTAATTGGCTTGGATTCTGACCATCTTTCCATTGTTCTTGTTTTCTGAGTTGGTGGTGGGGTTTTTTGCCATAGTTGTTGTGGGGTTTTTTTGTTTGTTGGTTTGGTTTTGATTTGGGGTTTTGTTTGTTTGTCTAGAGTTTGAACAAAGGTCAGCATTTTTGTCAGCATTACAGCTCAGATGTCCTGAGCTCTACAAGGTGTCACCTTTTATTAAATTTCCAAAGGATGGTAAGCCACACTAAGCAACATATCACTCCTCCTATGACTTGAATTCTGACTCCCTGGAGCTTGCAGAAACCATTAGAAATTTGCTTTAAATAGCCTTCCGTAAAGGCAGACGTTCATCTTACCTACTTATTAAAGGATTAAGCAAATAAATGTGCCCTTTACACAGGAAAGTATGTTCTTGAATTATGTTCCTTTATTTTTCTGCCTACATGCCATTGCCTTCCATACCAGCTGCATGAATTAGTACATGAAGGACTTGCAGCATGTGGTAACAGCTTATTCTTGGTCAAGAGACGTGCATCCATGCCTAAAGGGATTGCTGCACCTCATTTCTGTGCTGCTAGAGTTGTATAAATAAGACATATGATGACCAGGCAAAGTTATAACAGTTTAGCACCAAGTGTCACAATGAAGTGTAAGAACTTGATATATGTGGACTCTGTTCCAGAACTAGCTTCTCTCTGAATTAGTGCAACCTAGATAAAATACAGGCTTAGTATATTTGGCTGGTGTTGGTTTAGTCAGACCTAAACATAACTTTTGCTTTGTGCAACTGATTGTTTCTCCTACCTGTCCCTCAGTACTATGTATCACGTGAGGGGGGAAAATGTCTGAGATTCCTAAGAGGTAGGCTGAAGCATTACTAAAAAGCCAGGTTGTTGTTAAATTCAGGTTGAATTTGGCTGTCAGACACCTGGTATAGGTCTCCTCAGTACCCTGGGAGAGGAGTGCCACTGCTGATCCGTCTTAATTCTACAGATAATGGTTTTGGCAATGGATTATATATTTAATGGTCGACTTCAGGATCTCTCTTCCCTTTGTTTTGATCTGGCATCAGAAGTAGCATAAGGAACACAGTGACTGGTGCTGAGGAGCATGTTTAGCAGTTAGTTGGCTTTTGTAAAGGGTCGAGTGAAAGGGACCTGCAAATGCAAGGTTCTGCTTCTGAGGTAGGAGGGAGGGGGAGGAGCTGACTTGCTGGACTCGGTGATCTTAAAGGTCTTTTCCAAGAAGAACCTGAAAGGTTCTATGATTCTATTTGGCCTATAAGGGCTGCAGAGAGGTGCAGCTGGGTGTTGTAATCTGTGTTACCTAACGTCTAGCCTAGTTTCTGTTGAAAGATCTGATTAATTTTGGGGTTTCATTAATGTGGGTTTTGGAACAAATTAAATGTGACCAAGGTTCCAGCAAGGATCTGAAATTTGTTTTCTGCTGAAGAACTCTTTATACAAATGAACACTAATTTGCATCAATAAGCACACGTTTCACTCGGGCTGCCCAACAGGATTGAACACAGACAGAAATTGCCTCTTGCAATGTCTTTCTTGGTGACCACCACTTAGGCCCAACTCGTGCTTTGGCGCACGCGTGTGTGTGTGTGTGTGTGTTCTTTTACAGCCTTTCTCAGGAGGTGGTAATTGTTTTATAGCAGTCTGGGTTTGCTGTGATCCCCTTCAAAACGGCTATGTATCTAGTATGTCTTTAGATACTAACTAGCAATTGGATATTCCCCTCCCACTCCCTATGTACCCCAGGGATTTACAGTGTTTTAAGGTGTGTGAGAGATTTTGTTGAGGTAGGAGAACTCAGCATAAAAAGTTGTGACTTGTTTCTTGCAACAAAGGCAAGTTGTTGTTTTGGCTGAGTATGGTATTACACCACTGTGTTTGTCAGTGTCGATTTCTGCCAGGCTTTAAATAGGATACTCTGCAATGAGTTTGTTTTCTGGTAGTCTGTAATCCTTTCAGGCTAGCTAACATTAACGAGCGGCAGCATTACTGTGGCTGGTTTTCTTTTGATCATGCACAGCGCTAGTCAGGAAATGGGTGAGGAGCATGAGTCATGATTACATTACCCTAATGTGACTGCCTACTAGAAGTTTTCTTTTTGCTGCCAATATGCTTTCCCTTGAAACTACTTCTGAAAACAAAATGCCCATTTTGGAGCTCTTTGAAATATTGACCATTAAACAGAGGGATTTATGTTCTCTTGCAGTCTCAAGGCAAAATTCTAAAGCAGGAGCCCCTGCAGAGTGTAGAGAGAACATGAACGTCTGCAAAATGCTTTTCCAAAAAGTTGCAAAGGACAGGACTTGACTTGCAGTACATTAGGTCTGTTTGGGTTCATTGGATACAGCATGTTTCCCTGACCCATTTAATTATTCTGTCACATTGCCTGCACATGCAAGCTTGAGATCCAGTCTTCTCTGTATACAGATGTTGTCACCTCACTCACCATTCGGCTTAAGCTGTGTCTTAGAGCTGTACTTATCTCTTGAAATATGGCTGCAGTAATGGGAAGATAGGTGCTGAGTACTGGCTGAAGTAAAACCCAGAGTGCTGAGAAGGTAGCTTTAGTGGGATTTGAAACAGCAATATTTCAAACAGTTTAATTAAAGACATGGGGTTTAGAGTTTGATTAACAGCTGATATTTCTTTCAATAAAGTAGCTTTAACACTGAATCGCTACTCTGCCACTGAATATTCAGACTGCACAAGTGCTGAGTATATTAATTTCTTTCAAATTAAGCTGATTAACTCTGCCTGGTTTTAAGAGCAGTAAGTGAAATATGACTTGGCACAGAGAGTGAACACGTTCTGATACTATTTGATATATTCCAGAAAAAAGAAGTCTGATCAATTTAGTACAAGCAACTCAAGTTAACAGAACTGAGCATCTGTGGCAGAAAGATCTTAGGAGGAAGTGAGGACCCCTTTGCTGCTGTCCAGTGTAATGCGTCCCCATCAGCAGGGGCATGTCACAAATGTCACTGACATGCTGCAGAGCAGAGCCAGAATATTACATGTCTTTCAGTTGTCACTTATTTCTTCAGATTCTTACCTCTGCTCAAATGGTGCCTTCACATAGCAGAGTTGTTTTGTTAGGAGTATAGTATAAACTCACAATGAAGATATTATTTCTATTTTTTTCCTTTTGTTTCATGTAAGTGTTATAAGACAGTTACTTTAGTTGTATTTAAAAATCTACTTTGAATTGCGTATAGATAACAAAATTTTAGAAGTCCTATTTACCGCATGATTTTATCCTCATTCCTTAAAGAGGACATGAGTTGTATCAATAAAGCAATTTAGTGATGATTTTTGTAATCCATTGAAAAATTTCCTTTCTTTCATCTACCCCAACCCCACACTCTTTGATCTCATCTTGATGACCATTAAACTCTCTGAAGGAGGCAGAACTTCAACAGAGGAGAGGATTCATCCTTTTTCTATGTAATAAAACAAAATTCCTGTGCAAATTTATGTTTTTCTATAGCTTTGTACCTCTGCCTCATTGTTGGTCTTTGCATATAGAGGGCTCTTTGGTTTTCAAGTTTGTTTTAAACCTAGTTTATCAGCCACTTCAAGATGGCAAATACTTATTCCAAGTGAAAAGCTTTGAGAATTGAATGATAGGATAACTGATGATCATAATATTCCTATGTCACTTGTGTGTTTCAAGGAGATGATAAAGAATATTTGACTTACCAATAAAGGGTATTTGAGAATTGGAGGTGGGGAGTTCAGGATAGAGTGTGGGGGATTTGGGGGTTTTGTTGGGTTGTTTTTTCTATTGGGATTTTGCAAGACGCTTTTATGTTAGATTGCCTTTTGTCAGGAGCTACCAGTTAAGGAAATGTTAAGCTAGGGATCCTTTTTTAAAAAATAGTAATAATAATATCTTAACTATAGTTGGAAAAAACTCATTTCAACATGACAGCAGCCTTGGGAACCCTAAGGCAGAAGCTAGTGGAGCTATTAAGCCATTTTTTCATCAGAAGTGAATAAAATCTGGATGTAATTCCATGGACGTTTTTTCTTGCAGAAGAGTTGGTAAAGAATTGCCCACCCCTTCTGCTAGAACTCCTTCCTCTAAGTGTGATGTTTCACAAGACAGCTGAGCTATTCAAATTACTTCTTGCAACTGAAAGCAGCAGTCTCGCTCCTATCCTTGTGATCTTACAGACCTTTCCTAGTTAGTTTTCACACAGTTCAGTGTGCTGAACTGGCTTATAAGGGGTCAAGTGTGTGCACACAGTAGGGAGGAAGGGGAGAATGCCTTTGACAGCAACAGTTATATTGGGCTTGAACTCTCTCGAGGCATTGCCATCAGTCGCACTGCAGCTGTTGGTAAGCCTTTATTGTAAACTTAGTGGGGAGAATTGCTGCTGTGAACAGTTTGCAATGTGGCTTGTAGGTCTGCCTGCCCACAGAGGGTACAAGGAACTGCAGCACAGAACTGGGAACCAGCAGTCAAGAGTGAGGAATCTAGGGTAGGAACTTCTTAAACCATCTTTGAGAGCAGAGCTGGGTTGGGGAGCTACACCCTCTGTGTCAAAAGAGAAAGACATTTATGCTAACCTGCTTAGAATTACAAAGGGTGTGGATTTGTAATCCACTTAGACTGATATGAGTGCTGTCTGACATCAAAAGTACTGCCTGCCTCAATCCACATCTTCCCAAGTTCTTCCATACAGCAATACTGGCACTTACATGAACATGCCTTGAGCATCATCAGGCAGCTGCTTTGGCTAAAACTGTTCCTTTCTTGTCCCTCAGCAGATGAGATTTCAATCAGAGCAGTTACCCAATCTTCAGGTGGCACAAAGGCTCAGGTTATAGGGTTTGGATTTCTTGCCCCCTTTCACAATGGTTTTCCTTTGGCCTAAGAGAATTGATGGACAGGTTTTTAATCCTCTCTGTCTTGTGGCTTATGAGTTTATGGTCCCCAGCTATTTGCTCATCTGGTCTGCTGGCTTTGTAGGAGGAAATGTGTGACTCCTTCAGTGCACAGTCTGTCTGATGTAGCATAACCTCACCTTCACCGGCTGCATGAGTTAAGGTGCTAGACTTGCTACTGAAATGTACCTGTGCCTAAATCTGCCTGGTCTTGCATTCACCCAGTTTTTGAAAGCCAATGATAAAGGTGAACTATATGGTATTAAATATGTATGTGCAAATGTACCAGTCAACAAAGCTAAGGAGAAGGTAATAAAGAGGGACATGTTTCAGTCCATGGAGGACAACAACAGAATATAGTGAACTCCTTAAATTCCTATCTCTGGAGAAGAGAAGAAAAGAAAAAAGTTTTTTATTATTCTAGAAAAGATGCTACCTTTTCAAAGCTGAAAGCAAGTGTGACTGAAACCTGTTGGAAGGTGAAAAATTGCCTGATTAAAAAAAACACAGGAATTATTTAAGACATTCTAATGAGTGGTAAAAAGCACAACTGCAAAAACAGACTCTATAAGGCATTTGACTTAATATTGCATCACAGCCAGATTTTTAAAACATTAGTCCTCTTCAGTGTCAACAAAGCATGTATTAAAAACATTTGGAATCTCAGAGTAAACGTCAGGAAGAAGCCAGTATCAAAGAGGGATGTATTTCTATTGAAATAATGCAGGGATTTCTTTTTTTCTTTTTTTCTTTTTACAGCATGGGGCTGCACAGTATTTTTAATGAGCGGCCTGTAAATAAGTGAAATAAGTGTAAAATTGTTGCGGTACAAATTTGCATGTGATGGAGATTGTTGAGGAAGTATATTTATGAGGAAGATGGAGAAACCTCATATGATTTGCTGATTGACAGCTTGAGCACATTCAAATAAAATGTTTGCTCTTTCTGAAGTATGGCCTTGCTTTTTATCCTAAAGAATATAAATCCATCTTATTTGCTGGAGAAAGCTTAGAAAGCTTGCTTTTTTTTTTTCTTCCTAAGGAATAGAGTCTTACCAGACAAACGATGTTATGTGAGCACTGCCATTGGCTGTGCTGGGAAAATTTGTCAATTAAATGAATATATGTGTATTTTCATCCTAAAATTTAGAATGGGGATGCCCACTCCGAACCAAGAAATAGTAGTGATAACAAATTTCTACTTCTGCCAATATAGTTGATTCTGCTTGAAGAATTCTGGTTTTTTGTTACACGAGCACAAGAACGCTTAAATGGTTTGTAATATAATGCTACCCTGTAAATACAGGAGAAATCCTGTTGTAAGATGTTGAGGATAAAAGCAGAAATATGATCTTGTTTATAAACAAGGCAGCAATGATGGGAAGAAAGAAGTGATTTTTATCTCTGTATATGCTGTTGGGGAGAATGATATTGAAATGATGTCACTAATTCTGATCTGCTCTGAAAAGGATGTTGGAAAATTGGAGAGGGTTCAAAGGAGAGAGACAGACACGTATTTGAAGGCTTAAAATTACTCCCCCACCATCACCACATGAGGAATTCCCCCTGTTCACTTCGATCAAAAAGGATGACTGAAAAACAACTTGGTTACTATTCAAGTACCTTAACAGGGTTGAAGGTTACTGGTTGATAAAGGGCCTTTGTAATCTCACAGTCTGATACCGAACAAAATAATAACTGTAGACTGGGGCCAGTTGCTCAAATTAAACAGCAGCCCCAAATTAAATAACTACAGCAGCTCCTTCCTGCTGTGCTGGTACAACTGTTTGAAGGAAACAATGAACTGTGAAATTTTATTTTTTTTTTTTTTAAACCAGATTGGCTTTCCTTTATTTCTTTTTCTTACAAGCTAAACTGAAAACTCTTAAATAGGTGAAATAACTAATTCATTTCAATATAATGCACAAGTACTTTAATGGTTTAAAGCTGATGGTGTTCCCTTGTTAATATGATATACTCTGGCTTGATCCATTTGAAAGGGTACTATGCCAGGGAAGGTGGCAAGATTTAAAGGGCTCAACAATTAAAAATCATTTTGGAAACTTGCTTTTTCTTCATATGTGAACCTAGTTTTGGTTTTTTTTTT
>NW_020799097.1:89481902-89487766 GCF_003259725.1 Athene cunicularia
GGGGGGGGGGGAAGAGGAGGGTGCTGGAGAAGAGGAAGATACCTAGAGAGAAAGACACTGTATACAGCCTGTCTTTATTTGTGCTTACACTTAATGACAATTAACACTTCTTCGGGTGGACTGCTCAAAGCTAGTGTACTATTTATATTTGATTTACGTGGGGAAAAAGTTTTTATAGCAAGAGATGTAGATGTATCCCTGTATGATTTTTCTTTACATTTCCCTTTCACTTTCCCTTCCAAAGATGACTGATAATTACTTTGCTTTAAAAAAAAAAATCTCCCCAGCTAGTTTATAGCTGAAGTTTTCCAAGCCTTCCTTGTCATTCACTAATATATCTGTATTATGGAGCATATTCACATTTCCTTACTCCCCCCTGAGCAGACATTGTTTCAAGAATTCAAGCTTCTTCAAGTAGTAGTACCTTGGAATATTTATTTAGCCACTGTTAACCTGGAAAGATATATCAGGTGGAACTCTGCAGGACTATCTTCCATCTCTCTTACTACATAATATTTTCATGAATGACTTAAATGTATGCTTATTACATCTACAGATGATGCTAAACTTGTATGCTGTAGAGGTCAAGATTAAAATTCCAAGTGATCCTGACCATCTGAAGTGTTTGAAATGAATAGAATGTAATTCAGTGAGTATGGAGGCTTTGCTACAGAGGCATAATCAAGAACAAGGTGAAGAATAACTGGCTAGACAACAGTTCTTCACTAAAGATTTTTAATGGACCACAAACTAAACATATGCCAACAATGCTGTGATGCTGAAAGAAAAATGCAGACACTATTAAGAGTGAAATTGAGATCTCATCTTGAATATTATGTTTGCTTTTGGGCATATTTAAAGAAGGACTTGAGCTGAGGGGAGGAAGACCAGAAAAGGAAGTTGGGGGGAAGCTATTCAAGCTCCAGAAAACATGACCTGCGTTGAAAGACTGAAATATTTGTGTTGTTTAATCTGAGGAAGAGGAGGCTGAGAAGAGAAGTAGAATGCATAAAATAATGAACTGTATTCATCAGGGCCCAGATTAGAGCAGGGGAGACTTTAGGTGCATCTTCTCTGATGACTAGCCTCTGTGAAGTAAATGAATGTGTGCAGTCTGCACCTGTAGGGAATTTTAAGAGGAGGGTGGACAACATTCTTCTAGGACTAGTAGAAGACATCTGGGTCTTTGCAGGATGATGGAGAAATTAATGAGTTGCCTCGTAGGGTCCCCTATTGACCTGTGTTTCTGTAGCTGTAGGAAGGATTGGGGATTTTTTTCCCTTCATTTTCTAAATGTGACAATGGGATAAAATAAGTGAGATTTGACCTAGTAAAGTAGGTTGAGTGCAGTTTGAGAAAATTAGTTGAACTGAAGTGTGATTAGCTTGATTGTTTTTATAAAGTAATTAGATCTGTAGCTTAAATCAGAAAGGTGCAGGTTCTTTGATGGAGGGAGAAACATAGGGCTGAGTACTCCTAATCTGATCAGGGAACTTTAATGTTGACAGATGAATTCAAAGACTGGGCCTCTTATAAACAAGGTAAATTTAGATGAACAAGCTGGAGGGTAAAGTGTTAACACCCAGTTTGGTTAAAGCTACTCAGAAGGTGGTAGCTTTCTAAGCAGAGGCTTCCTGGTGGCCTGGTCTAGAAGTGGTCTCTCATCTTCAGAGGCTGCCAGTCCACTGGAGCATGGTCTATGGTGCATCATCTGTTTCTTTTCTTGTACCTGAAGACTTGGTTATACTGGCAGTTTGTTTTACCAACATTCAGGAATTGTGACTGCATGAGTTCAAGCCCCTGTTACAAAAACAGTGAAAATGTGGTTTGTGATGATGTTGTTTCAGGCATAGTTAAAGTAACAGCATTGACAAGGATGTTCTCAACAGTTTGTTTTTGCTGCTGAAAGCTACTGGTAGCTAAAACCTAAAATGAACCCCTAAAGCCTAATTCTTCTATGCTTGCAGATATTTCATTCTGTAGAAAAGTTGCAGCAGCTTATTTCGTAGCTTGTGTCTGTCTTTTGCTGTGTTACTTTATTCTCATTTAGATATTTAAATGATATACAGACTCTTTTTCTCCTAGTGACTTGCTCCACAAAATAATTCAGTGTTGTTTTAAATGATGCCTTGGAAATGGGTTTCTCTAAAGTTCACATGCTTCTAGCCAGTGATGTCTAAAGCAGAGCCCTTGCAAGAGATTGTCCTGTAGAAAGCCCATAGGCTTCCCAGAGTGCACACTTACTTCTGGTCCTGCTCTGTGGAACTAGGATATCTTTCTATCATTTCTTTGCCTAGGACACTGCTTAAGGATATAGGTCCCTTAGGATTTGTACACAAATAAGATTTTGCACCTTGACCCTTATTTGTCTCTGGCTTTGTAAGTTTAGCTGTTGAAATATTTGCTGAGAGTCTGATCTTTTAAAAAGCACTATGGAATAAACTAAGGCATCCGTGAAAAACTTTGAGCTGTGTGGATGGTGATGATTGGTGAGTGGACAGAAGGGTTCACAAGGCAGATTGAGAAGTGCCTCTGAAAATATTAGTCTTTGTTTTCAAGGAAAACACTTATTATGAGAGTGTGAAGTGATAGGAATGAAAATGGGCAAGTGTTACAGCCAAACTAAAACTTTAATTTTCACTGGGCTGAAGTTTCTCTGTCTTGGATCTTCTTAGGAAAGGGATATCTCTTCAACTGGAAGAAAAATCCTTTCATGTTGTTTTTCTTTCAATTTAAGATCTTCCACTGTAGGCCGACTGTCTGGGACTGTGGATTTTTGGTTATGCATTTGGGTTTCTGGTAATTTCTCACTCAGCTTTCCAGTTTGGCTATGCATTCACTTAGTTACTGAGTTGGAATTAGTCAAAACAGAGACCCTTTTAGCAGCAAGATCAGAAAGAGGTCTCATTTTAAGACAAGGTGAACTTTACTGTGAGCCTGGTATGGAGATTGGAGTGTGTTCTGTTCCTTCTCTTAGCCTGTGTGTACTCATGATTTCATTAAATCTTGCTGAATACAGGGAGTGTGTAAGGTTCTTGTGAAAATTCTGTGCACTAATTTCTTAGTTTTGCAGGAGTTGAGCCTGGGGCTTAGTCTCGTTAAGCCTTTCTTCATTTGCCAAAGACGGATTTATATTTTTTCTAAAAAATAATTTCTAAATTTTTTTTCACTAAAAGAACAACCTTTTTTTTTAAAAAAAAAAAAGCAGCACATGTTATATATTGATATAAGTTCTTCCTTATTTAATTGTAAATGAAATATGAGTAAAAACAGTATTTTAGGCTGAGTAAATAGATCCAGTTTTATGATATATTTCAGCTGGTCAAAGTAGCTTAAAACCTGTACTCCTTAGCTGACAAAGAGGATAGGTATGCAAGAACAAAGTAAAGCTGCTCTGAAGCCTATGTTATGCTGTATGTGGAAAGCCTGTCTATTGAGGAAGGAACTCTTATCTTTTATTTACAAGGTGTAATTTGCAGATTTTCAGTAGAGTGGCTAGTGAAATCTACAGTAAGGGTAGCCTTTGTTTTCAGCAGAGAAAGGGATGCTTGCAGTACTCACCTAATTGTCAAAGTTCTTTTCAAATGTAAAGCGTCTTGCACTGGCCAAATGGAAGGCAAGGCCTTCACAATTGCAGGGACTGCTGTATAGAGAGCGATTATAGTTCTTGACGTGGGAGTCTCTTGCAGCATTCTCTGAGATACTGTGGTTTTACACTGCCCCTTACTGGGGTGCTCTCATAGTGCAAGAACTAAAGGACATTTGGATACCCAAATGTTTGCTCTATTTTGAGTTTTTGCATTTTTTTTCTTCCTGAGCTATGAGCTAAATAAAATACTGAGCGGTCGTGTGTCAAGATGGCTTATTTATATTAAAAGTTATTTTACACTTGATTTTAGTATTTATTGATGTTCAGATGTTTCATTTGTCCAGGTTTCTTTGAAATCTCTTTGTGGAGATTGGTGATAATGGTTTTTGGTACACATCCAACCTGGTGGAAGCCATGGAAGATTTGAATGAACTAGGATTTGTCTTTCATTTTTACACTAGTGACCAACAAGCATGACTTTGTACCACATTGACACTACCTTGCCATTCATTCCAGATTGAAAGATCTGAAAGAATGAGGAATTGGAATCAGAGGGAATCTGGCCTGTTATTCCTGTGAAGCGAGATCGAGCTGAGTTCACTAGATAAACATAAAACAACCTCACCATTCAGCTTTGTTTGAGAGATCTTATTTAGGACTCTTGTATTTGACAATACTGACATGGAGTTAAGTTGGTGGAGTTTTGGTATGTAGTATGAATCTCCTAGTATTCTTTAGATCCTTATGAATTACCATTTTGTTGAGTAGGAGGAAGCTTTGGAATGCTTTTAACTGATCAGTGCAATCAATCATATATTCAAAGTTGAGCTTAAAGTATAAAATGTCATAACTTATTGAACATTGAGCTTATTTTGTATGATGGCTTTCATCTGTTTGTATCTGTTGTACTTTTTGGGGGAGGGCTTTTCAATGACATCTGAAGCGCAGTAGATAACTGGTGGGAATCAAAAACCAAAATACTAACCTGGCTAGATTCCCAGCTCTCCTTGTGATCCACTGTTAAGTACTCGACTGTAGGAACTAATTACTCCAGGTTATAGGATTTATGAAAATTCTTAAATACTTCTTGACAATCTGTCTGTATAGCCATACAGTATGAAGTTTTAAAACTGGTGATTCTTACTGGGCTTAATTTGATGAAGGAAAATACTGGCTGGGACATCGATAAAAGGCAGCAAAAGCAGCCCTTGTTACAGATGGCTTCCCTTCACTTCTTACACAGAACAGTCTTTCTGTGCAAAAATGGCAAGCTCCTTTACAGAGTGAAGATGGTGATGGACGATGTATGGGATTTGTGGCTGAGTATTCTGGTGAGGAGTGACCTGTGACACTCTGATTGTCCATGGACTTAATAGGGGAAAGTACAAAAACATCCAGGGAAAAAAAGAATTTATTCTGAGATTGCTCAAGAGTTGGGAACTGGTACTGTAAGGAAGAAAGACACCATTAAGGCATTAATGAAGTGTGGTTTTTTTCCATAGCTTGTTGACCCGATAGCCTGTTGTAGACTGTTTTATCAGACTTTTTGGAGATCACAATCTAATATGACAACTTGGTTTGCAAGCACTGTTTCATTTGGTTGCACAGAGCAACTCTGAGTCACTGTGGCCTCGTGATCTATATAATTCATGAGCTAGTCTATAACTAATTGCTGTGAAGAATTCCTGTAGTCTAAAGGCTGAAGTCACAAGAATCAGTCTCTTCTAAGACACCTGCGTTTGGATGTATCTAATTGTAAAGACCTGGACTAGCACTTTTTTTCAAGTACCTAAAATTATTCTTTTAAATGGGCACAATTACCAGAAACATTGTGGGTGACAGTTTGTGAGAGTTCCAGCACTAAATGGGAGTATCTGAAGTTTTCTAATCCAAAGTGGTCTCCTCCATTTCCGAAAAGGTTTCCTGAATGATTCCGTCAATCTTCCTGGGTATACCATAAGCCTGATGTTGTTGAATGTTATAAATGTGTTTCTGCATATGCTCTCAAAGGCCAGCATTTTGAATGCCAGAATAAGAAGAAAGATTGAGATAGTGATATTTATCAAATGAATTGTGCTCAGCAACCGTGTCTAAGAAACTCTGACTTCAAAAAAAGCTATGGAGTCAGAGAAAGGTTAGCTAGCCCTTGTTAGCTAGCCCTTTTATCTACCTAATCCTGCCTAATGAAGGGAAGCATCATAAAGCTAATCTGCAGGCTGGAACTGTCAGTACCATTACTTTTTTTTTTTTTTTTTTTTTTTTTTTTTTTTTTTTT